>NC_143551.1:81392500-81583750 GCF_054136105.1 Typopeltis vanoorti | reverse complement strand
TACATTTATTAAAATAATGGACTATTTACATTTATTGTGGAGCCAACTAAGGCAATGAGACGTGTGAATTATAAATCGAGTTTCAATTGATAATTCACAATTGATAATTATCAATTATCAGTTTGTCTCTTTTTTTTCTCTTTTTTTTTTTTACAAAAGGGACTAGATGGAGGAAAGAAAATCTTCCAGTTTCTTAATGAGATCGGATAATTAATATTCAGTGAAACTCTCTCATGTTTCTCGTGTCCTTTATGGAATTCGAACTAAATTGTTTTTACAACTGGAGCTGGGGGAACATTTCCTTTCGACTGCGTTGCATAGAGGGTAGTAAGAAAGGAAAGTAGGCATTCTAATAAAAAGAGTTGACAACACATTTAACAAAAAGTATTTATTTATATTTATTTTCTGATTATTGATTATATATAACTTACCAAACAACTGAGCCATATTCTCCGAAATATCCTGCTTATTTCTCGGCAGATTAGATACGATGCTGCCGGACGACGACTCCATCTGCTTTTGAATTACTGATAGAATGATTTCTTTGATTAGTCTTCTAAATTCAGAAGAGCACTTGTCGAGGGAAGAAGCTAAACACTCTTCATTTAAGGTATCCTTTCTGTATTAATCATGAAGGGAAAATTATTAAATGACAATGGATTATTTTGCATCTAATTCAGCTAACTGTGATATTTAAGAATGCATGAGACTCGCTAGCTATTTTACATTTATATAAAAAAAAGCCGGGTTTGAGTTTGAATGCTTTTCTTAAAGTATAACGAATTTATTAATACATTGAACTTTGGTGTATAGTGAATTTTTTATCGCCGTGATTATTAAACCAAATAATTATAATCATAATACACTGAACGTGATCTCACGTTCAGTGTATTATGATCGTACACAAATCTTACGATTTGCAGAACAATAACTCATAAGCTGTTATTTATAAATAGCACTATATAGAAAGAAAGCACACAATACCTTGAAAGGTCCTCATGTAGGTTTTCGAAATCAGCTCTTCTGTGCAAGCTTTCTAAACATAGTTCTATATGTTGTAGATTTAGACGAAGCAGACATTCGTGTTTGTTGAAGGGTTCTAATTCTGTAACATTATATATATATATAATTTACATTATATTTTACAAATATATTTACAAAATATCTACAAAATTGACAAGAACAAATTATTAAGTTCAGAAAAGAAAAATTAATTGCAAGTTGATTACTATACAGTCCTCACCTTTTTGATTTAATTGGTTTAATCTCAAGAATTTTTCCGACGCATTCTGCATTAGGGTGAATAGGAACATAGTGTTTTCCTTCAATACATTCCATGAGGTTCTAATACAATTTAACGGAGTGCTGTTATTTACACACGCAAGAGAAGCTTCTGATATACTGGAAAAAAAATAATTCAAGAATTTAATAGTTTTATGTATTTGAGGACAAAGCATTAAAAATTTTTTATTTATTTTAATATTTTTCATAGTAATATCTATCAAGAAACGTATAATAATAATAATTAAAAACTTATAAGCTAACGTGAATAGATGATCTCGGAACTTTTGTAGAGACTAAATACGACCTTATCAAGCTTAGAGTTCAAGGGCTTCTAATAAGCAAACGAATGGTCTCACAAAGGGCAACGAAAATTGTCGACTGCTTAAAACTTTCACAAATAGACGTCCCCCCAAACCACCCAGGCTAACTATTAATTATCAGACAACTGTATTGAAATTGTGATTCAGTAACCTTAATGTTGACGTTGTGTTTTTAGACTAGCAAAATTGTTCTGCATTATTATTATTATTACAAAATATTATATACAAAAGACTCCAACTTAGTTCAAAAAGAAGATCTCGACACACCAAAAATGAATGTGAACCATCATATAGATGTAATTACACCAGAATACATCAGTAATTGTACTTTCGAATCGCTTGATGCATGAAAACAACACACAGTACAAGCGAGAGGTCTCACAATCTTGCATATTAACATCAAAAGCAATCGAAAACACTGGTTATTGTTACAGGCTTATCTGAGGAATTACCCTGATATTATTGATATATTGATTATAACAGAAGTATCCATAACTAATGACGAAGCGACTGCTTTCCGAATTTCAGGCTTCCAACAACAACATATATCATGCCGACAAACAAAAAGGGGGGGGGGGGGGATATTAATATTTATCAATCAAAAAATTAATAGCAAAAGAAACGGCCTATCATTTTGAGCATGTTGAAATCCTTTGTCTCGAAATCACTAATACCACCAATAGACAACATTCTATAATACTAAATGCTATTTGTAGGCCACCAAACCTAAACATGTTAAACTTCTTGCACGAATTCAATTGCTGGCTTTCACGCCATAAAATATGCTCAACCGAATACCTAATTATAACTAGCGACAAACATAAATATTGCAAACGAAAACCAGAACAACACAGTACAATACCTAGACATGTTATCCATGTATAATCTAATACCAACAATAACATCATGTACTAGAGAAGAAATATTCGGAAATACTATCACTTCCTCCTGTCTAGATGATATAAACGTCGGAGCAGAACCAAACAGGTACCCTGAATCAGTCATAAAGTGCAAAGTAGCAGAACATTACTTCACCGCTCTAAACCTGCACACAAAGACAATATCCACTAACGCAATGTTCCACAGACAAAAACCGACAGAAAACAATAACAGACAAAGCAATAGTCAACCACAAAATAAGAAAAACAGACTGGGAACACCTGGCATCAGATATCTTATACAACAACATTAAACTCATACTGGAGGAAATATATAAGAAAGCTACAAAGAAAGTCAGAATTCGTTCTAAAACAACACAAAATCCTTGGATAACACAAAACATAATACTAGAAATACAAAGAAAGGACGCTTCATGGAAAGAATTAAAGCCAAAACCAAATTACACAGCTTTAAAAACTGAATATAAGATAATAAGGAATCGCCTTACAAAACAAATCAGAAATGCAAAAAGAAGCTACTACAGAGACGAACTACCCTCTGCACAAAACAACATGAAACAAACCTGGCATATGATCAATTAGATGCTAGATTGTGTTCCCAACACCACCGCCTCCGAACTCATAAAACACAGCTTCATGAAAGACGCAAAACCTATCCAACAACTAGCAAATGACTTTAATCAATACTTTGTAGACTCCATTCAAGAACTGCACATAAATATTCCCCCAATCACAAAACGTGACCTCCACTTGGACCACAATCAAAACAGACATTATGGTTCCCAACCATAAAAGAAGCAGAACTTCTCTCTGCAATACATCAAATCAAACCAAACAAAGGCCCAGGAACTGATGGTATAAACCTAAAGATATAAAGCAACAGCATGCAACTAGTGTAAGTCCCATCCTACTAAAATCAATAAAATATTTAAAACAGGACAGATATCAAGTATGCTAAAGACCGCCATAATCACACCCATATACACACATGGAAAAAGAAATTTAATCAGGAATTACAGACCCATAGCAACATTACCGTTTATCAATCAAATTATGGAGCGGATCATATTGAAGAAACTCATAGCATACACAGAGACCTTTCGTGTTATCCTTAAAACACAATATCGTTTTCAAAAAAATAAGGTAACAACATCTTTCTTCGAAGACTTTACAGATGTAATTATTACTGTCTTAGACAAAAATAAAATTGCCACGGTAGTCTTTTTTGATCTAACTAAAGCATTCGATACGCTCACACATCAAACCTTATTAGAAAAGCTGAGGCATTTTGAAATAGACGGGCCTCTGCACAGCTGGTTTACAAACTACCTTCAAAACAGAAAGCATATCACACGTATCAGGTCAACCCGAAGCAGAGAGCTACCAGTAACCTGTGGAGTACCACAGGGAGCTGTACTCTCCCCAACTCTATTCAACATTTACACGCACAATATTAATCAGCTACCTCTCAAAGGTAACATATTCTAATATGGAGACGATACAGCTATAATATCCATCCATAATAACGCAAGCATAGCCCAAACAAATATGCAACATGATATAAATCTGATCATAGACTGGCTTTCGAAAAACTCCATACACCTAAACTCAGAAAACACAAAATTAATGATATTCAGAAATCCACTGACTCGACCAGTTCATGACAAATATATAACCATCCAACATCCACTTTCCAACATAAAAAACACACCGAACAGCAAAACCACTACAATCACTCAGGTTGAAAAACAATACGATACCTTGGAATTTACTTCGATGCAGATATGTACTGGAATAGCCACATAAACCATCTACACAACAAACTCCGAACAATAAGTGGCAAACTCTACAGGTTAAAACGCATAGTTCCCACACGCCTAAAAACACTAATATACAAAGCACTATGCCAAAATATACTAACGCTATAACAACGTATGCTTTCTGTGCATCCAACAAATTAAATAGATTAATGTCGCTACAGTACAAAATGATAAAACTGATATTTTGGGAACAAAGAGAAAATAACGACGTTATATACGCTGCAATGTCAGAACACAAAATACTGACAGCAAAACATTTATGTCACTATGCAGCTTTGCTAAAACATTATTTCGATACCAAGTACAGGACAGTCAGAAATACTTACCTATAACAAGACCTCAGACAACTAATTATATCACATATAAATATAATAATCGCTACGGAAAGGCCACGCGAAACTTCTCTATCCCAGACCTGAAAAACAAATTACCTTTTGAATACAGAAACCTACCTTACAAACTACAATAGCCTGAAAAGAGCTCTAAGGACTTACTATGAACAAGAAACACGCACCCAAAATACATATAAACTTAATGAAACACAATATATTCGTTGAGGCTTCAGTTAGTGTGTGTATGTGGGGGTGGGTAGGTGCGTGCGTGCGAATTTCTCAATCATAGATTTCGTAGCTTCCCAACACAGCAAAAAAAAACAATAAATAATAACCAACTGGTGTCATCCTCAGATAAGCCTACATATAAGCTTCGAGGATGAAAGCAGAGAAATTACTTCTCATCTAAGATGTATCAGGTGAACCAAATGCATGTAACGTACGTATCACATCTAAACCAATGTACGTAATGTTTACATATGTATTATATTACTATTACTATTATTACGGGCAACTCCAGGGAGTCATTAGACTCATCGAGGGAGGCCCCAAATGATATTCATCACAACTATTTGATATTCATACAGTATCTATCATACCTCGCCTTAAATTCATTCACTGTCACAGCATCCACCACAGACTCAGGGAGCGCATTCCACTCATTCACTACTCTAAAAGTAAAGAACCCAGCTCTAACACCTTTACTAACCACACTTTTGCCCAGTTTCCATGGATGTCCCCTAGTCCTCCCACAACCAGCCCTGTTCTCAAAAATATCTTCTGAATTCATTTTATAGAAACCCTTCAGTAATTTGAATGTCTCAATCATATCTCCCCTCTTCCGCTTATCAACCATTTTTGCAACCCACAAATCCTCAACCTGTTCTCATACGGTTCATTCCACAGACCTGCTATCATCTTGGTCACTCTCCGCTGGATCCTCTCCACCTCCTCCCCATCAAGAAGAAACCTAGGTGACCAAATCTGAGCACAGTAGTCCAGATGGGGTCTTATCAAGCTCGATACAGAGGAACAATAACCTGCTTGTCTCTGCTTGTCAACGTATTCTTCAGCAACCAAGTGATTTGATGAGCTTATTTGGCCACTTTTGCAATGTGTCCCCTAAATTTCAATTCCTTATCCACCAACACTCCTAAATCAATCTAGTGCTTCATCAATTTCCTAGAGCACGGATCCACCAATGCAGTAAACTGCGTCCAATCTTTTCACCCCAAAATGCATAACCTTACATTTTGCCACATTAAATTGACATCCATTCTCCTTAGCCCAGACCTCCAATCTATCCAAATCATCCTGCAAAATTTTGACGTCATCTGCATTCACTATTGCCCTACCCAACTTCGCATCATCCGCAAACAAATGAACTGTTCCTCTCAGATCCTTTCCTGTATCATTTATTAACAAATTAAACAGCAGTGGTCCAAGAACAGATCCTTGTGGCACACCACTAGTCACAGGCCATCTTGTGGACTCTACTCCTGAGTAAACCACTCTCTGATATCTCTCCGTCAACCACCCTCCTATCCATCTCACCAACCCTATGTCCATTCCCATATGCTGCAATTTACTGATTAGAATTCCCTGTGGTATCCTGTCAAAGGCCTTAGCAAGGTCCGGTAGAATCACTGTAAACCCATTACCCTTATCCAGTTCAGCCGTCACTGTGTTATAATACGTGAGCAAGTTACTGAGGCATGACCTACCCTTTACAAAACCATGCTGTCCCCGATACAGTATCCCATTTTCTTCTACTCAATCTTGTATTTTCCTCTTGACTATTTTCTCTAAGACCTTGATAATGATTCCTGTTATGCTGATTGGCCGGTAATTTTCAACAGCAGCCTTGGAACCACCTTTGTGCAGTGGAACTATTTTCCCGTCTTTCCACACCCTTGGGACTGACTCAGTCCTGAGGCTCAAATTAAACAAAATAGTCAAGGGCACTGACAATTCTTTGGCCGTTTCACTTACGACACGAGCTGGTATACCATCCAATCCCACAGATGTATTGACATTGAGGTTCTGTAATAGACTAGTTACCTCTACTTCATTCATCACAATTCCAGTATAAGCTGTTGGTTCTTCCATTCCTGCAAAGTCACCACCTGGATGATATACTCTTGCAAAGTGCTCGCTCAGTAATTCCACAAAATCGACTGATTCGGTTACCTCCCTACCTTCAGCATTTTTTAAGATCATTCTACCATGAGCATTTTTCCTTTTACTTGCAACATATTGAAAAAACTGTTTGGGATTCTCTTTAGCCTGCATGGGCAATTTCCTTTCGTAATCTGCTTTTGCTTTTCTTACCACCCTTGTTACCATCCTGGCCTGAGCTTTATACTGTTCCTGCGCCTGATGGTCATCCTTCTCCTTAAATTCCCTCCACAATTGTTTCTTTTTTTGCAGCTCAAGCTTAATAGTGTTATTCATCCATTTAACCCCTACCTGATTTATTATTCGGACTCTTGGTATACAGTCAACCATTGCCTCCTGCAAACAGTTCTTAACCACCTCCCATGCACTATCAACATCCAGCCCTTGCAGTTTTACATGCCATGGCATTCAGCCAAGCACACACCTAAGCTTGTCATACTTACCAGCCCGGTAATTCCACATGTACCCTGTCTTAATTGTAAATTCGACTCCTTTAGCCACCTCCCAAGTCATGACCTTATGGTCACTCTCACCAATTGGTGGCAACATGGTCGTGTTCGTTACAGCCACATTCTCGGTTGCAATTACTAGGTCCAGCACTCTCTGCCCCCTG
The DNA here is from genome assembly GCF_054136105.1 of Typopeltis vanoorti. NCBI lineage: Eukaryota > Metazoa > Arthropoda > Arachnida > Uropygi > Thelyphonidae > Typopeltis > Typopeltis vanoorti. The sequence continues at coordinate 81,576,304 of NC_143551.1, read as the reverse complement.
GTATTTTCCAATACATGTTGCCGTAGATAGTTGTCCCTTAATAACCGCATAAAATCCAATTCCTTCCTCCCATGTGCCCTCTCCTCTTTCCAGTCAATGTTACCATAATTGAAATCACCCATAATAATTACCCTCCTTCCACTCATTTCTTCTATTTGCTTATGCATACTATCCCCACCATCCACTCCATCACCCGGTCTATAGCAGCACCCAATTGTATATTTTGTTCTGCTAGATTCTATCTCACACCAAACAGCCTCAAATGTGCTTTTTTCTCCATCATGCAGTTCAACTTCTATACTCCTTGGCTGAAGCTCATCAGCTATCATCAATAACACTCCTCCCCTAATTATATGTAACCAAATGTAAGTAATGTATCATATGTAATCAAATGTAAGGTGTGTAATAAGTGTAACAAATGTATGCAATGTAATAAAAAATATTTAAAAAAATGTAAATCTTGAGTTTACACTGTATGTTTGTGAGAATTAGGAAATATAATATTTTGATTGCATATGTGTAAATATTGTAGTATAATCACACCTTTTCAAACTTGAAAAAAAAAATAGTAAACTATAACATGTAATATTATACAACTTATGTAACTCTGAACAATATAATTGTAAATTATTACTGTGATTGTTACTTTAAAAAAAACTATGTTATCATCATTACTATTTAAATTTCATTATATAGTATAATCTCATTATACTATTATATCATAATCTCATTATATGCTGAACCTTGTAAAATATACTGATATATTTTACTGAATTGATGATCATAGTACATATGTAAATATTTGAAAGAACAATAAAAAATTATTATTATTATAAAAAAAATTTAAAAAATGATGACGATTACAGTCGGGGTATACAAATAAAGCACGGTGTTCCTCAAGGTGCCATATTATCACCCACCCTATTCAACATATACATTAACAATGTTCATAATGGCCATAAGAAGTCAAATATTTCAGTAGGCAGATGACACCGCACTACTAGCAATCCACACAAAAATCAACAGGGCTCTCTGCAAAGCTCAGGAAGATCTAAATGAAATCAAACATACTTCCACTAAAACGCAATTCTAATCAACGGCACCAAAACATAGATGTTGATAATACACAACAAAAGAATAATACGCCCCGCACTACTATCGATACACTGTCACACATACCGCTGCATTAACAACAAAAATACCTACCAATGTTCCGAAATCAAACCTGTAATACATGCAAAATACCACGGTCTGTATATAGATTCCCACCTTAAATGGACAAAACATATAGAATACCTACACACCAAACTCCGGATCATCGCAGCAAAACTCTTCCAAGTTAAAGACATTATTCCATCCAACATACAAAAACTCCTATATCACGGTATCTGCGAATCCTACTCAGATACGGAATAACAGTCGATGCAAATACATCAAACAACCACCTAACAAAATTAGAAACATTACAGAGGAAAATCGTGTCAACATTGATCTGGACAACTTACACGCAACAACCACTATCCGACAAGCACATGGCGATACACAGAATTCTGAGCATCAAAAGCATGAAACACTACATGACATTAACAAGGAATTACTGCAATATCACCTATCGAAACAACAGAGACACATATCGTATAACACGACCTACAACAACTCTACATCCCTACACCCTTCAAAAACTCATACGATTCTTTTGTGGGATGACATCAGATACCCACGCAACTCAACAACCTACCAAGAAAGTTAAAACATATAGATAACTACAGAACATTAAAACACGAACTCTGGAAATTATACCAACAAAGTTAATATACAATTAACACTAATATATACATCACAAATCACTAGCGTCCAATGCCTACATCCCATGCATAAACAGTAACAATAACATAAATAGCGAAGGCTAAATCTCACTCTTTGTAAACGCTAACCAAGCTTCGAAATAGGTGGGATTACATGCCTCACTCATCTACACGTAATCCTTATAATCAAAGAATGCAGATTATGTAACAAAACAGTCAGTAAATTACATAACAATAAAGAAGATACTGAAGATTATGTGATAATATCATTAATATAATTTTACTATGTAAAATGAAAAAATAATGTAAGAAATTATTCTTCTTATTAAAAAATTATGTAAATAACGGGTGTACATTGTATGTTTGTGAGAATTAGAAAATATAATATTTGAATTGCATAGTCGTAAATACTGTTCTATATTGGTAGAGCCTCTGCTTCTATTGGTTCGCAAAAAGTTAAGCAGGTTTGAACGCAGTTAGTAGTTAGAAGGGGTTAAATCGTTCGATGGTGTTGACACATTATCCCTCGATGAGTCTTTGGACTCCCTGGAGGTGTCACATTTTTTTAATTTTTTTTTATTGATTGCTAAAATATTTATACATACAATAAACATCTTGTGTGACATTGCAACCTATAATTTTACAGAGTTCAGCACTAAGTGCTGCAATTCCTACACTGGATTTCAATTAAAATTTTTAATAATACTTTTTTGCCTTTATATTATGTATTTACAACATATGTTCTTCTAATATTAACAATGAAGATTAAACAGAATTTTTTTAATAATGTTTTATTTTTTTATTTATTTATATTTTTTTTAAGTTTGAGAAAGAGTGATTATACATACAAATTTCTGCATTTGCTTATAAGGATTACTTGTAGATGAGTAAGGCAAGTTAATCCCACCTACTTCGAAGCTTCGGTTAGCTTTTATGAAGAGAGTGGGATTTAGCCTTCGCTATTTGTGTTGTTGCTACTGTTTATGTATGGGATGTAGGCATTGGATGCTAGTGATGTGTATATTAGTGTTAATGGTTTCTTAACTTTGTTGGTATATTTCCCAGAGTTCGTTTTTTAATGTCCTGTAGTTATCTACGTGTTTTAACTTTCTTGGTAGGTTGTTGAGTTGCGTGGGTATCTGATGTGATCTCACAAAAGAACCGTATGAGTTGTTGAAGGGTGTAGGGATGTAGAGAGTTGTTGCATGTCGTGTTATACGATATGTGTCTGTTGTTTCGATAGGTGATGTTGAAGTAATTCCTTGTTAATATCATGTAGTGTTTCAGGTTTTTATTTTAATATCAAATTTTAATGCTGACATTTTTGAGATGACTGGTAGTGTAGCTATTGGTCTGTAGTTCTGAGTATCGTTTCTTTTGCCGTGTTTGTATATTGGCGTAAGTACTGCAGTTTTTACTGTGGAATAATGCCTGTGTTGAATATTATGTTGACGAGTTTCAAAAGTATTGGATTTATTTGTTCAAAGTGTGTTATAAGGTCTGTGAGTCTTATTTTGTCTATTCCTGGAGTGGTCTTTGGTTTTAGTTGTAGGATTGCTTCTTTCAGTTCCTGTTTTGTTATGGGTGGAAAATACATCGTTTGTTGTTGACTTTGTGTTGGTAGTTTTTGGTTAATCGTTGGTAGTTTGTCTTTTTTGAGTTGTGTGATGTTGTTTTTGAAAGCATGGTTGAGAGCTGCTAGTTCCTCTTGGTTTGTGTCCTGACCGAAGCTTTTTGCAATAAAATCTTGTGCCGAAGTTTTCTTTTTTTACTAATTCGTTGAGTGTAGCCCATGTTTGCTTCATGTTGTCGTTATATTCCATGAATTTTGGAAGTAATAGCTTCTTTTTTCCAAGAAATCAACTAACATTTTTTGTTAGTTGATTTCTTGTGTTTTTGTATAAGGTTTGTAAATGTGTGTTACTGGGTGACTTTTTAAGTTTTTTCCATAGATTTTCTTTTAAAGTAATAGCATTTAGTATGTCATCATTTATCCATGGATTGTTGTCTGTTTGTCGCCTCGTTTGTGTAGGTTTTGTTGGTTTTTTTATATTTCTGTGAACTCTAGTTGAAAATTGTCGTATATAATGTTACAGGATCGTTTATTTTAAGTAGGAAATTCCAGTCTGTATTTTTTACTTGGTTATCGACAATGCTCTTTAGTATGATCGAGTTTTGTCGACTTTTGTGGTGGTAGTGGGTGGGGTGGGGGGGAAGGAAACGTAATAAAACGAAGTTGAGACAAAGTAGTGATCGGCAATATTTACGTTAATTACTGATGATGTATATGTATGGGTGGGAGCCCGTATGTTGATATGATCAAGCATGATTGTGTTAGTGAGTTATTGAGTATTTCTTCTCTTGTTGGGAAGTTAATTTCTTCTCTTGTTGGGTCTGTATATTGTGTTTATTGTGTATTTGATACTATTGTGGCTATTTGTGAGTTCAAAATTAGTGTTTCCGCATGTTCTTAGTGAGTTTGTTTTTCTGTCACATTGTATTTTTCTTTGATAAATGCCACAATGCCACCTGCACTTTTGTTTGGTCTACATAAGTTGTAGGTTTGATAAGTATTTATGTTGTATGCGTAAATTTCTGTGTCATTTATTGCAAATTCGGTCAGTATTAGCGCATCTATGTTTATCATGGTATAATTGAGCTGTGTTATCAATGTAAGCCGGTGTTTTTTTATACTTCTTATGTTTGTGTGTATGATAGTGAAGTTGGTGTTGGTGGAAATGTTGTCTGACCATTTCTTCAAAGAGTCAAAGACCTTGAAGTTTATGTTGTCTGAATGGATATATTCGCCTATGTTTGAGATCTCCATTATATAGTTTTTAAATGAGTTCTAATCTTATTCTGAAGGATATGAAAAGTTAGTGTTTTATATTGGTAGGCTATGTAAGTCGCATTCACTTGTAATTATGTATACTCGATGTTTTCATTCTTTCTCAAAAATATCTGAGAATTCTATGTCCACAGAAACTTGTAGTTTTCCTCTGTTTTTGTCTTTCTTGCTTGGTATAGAAGATTTTTGAAGTATGGAGTCCAGTGTTCCGTTATATAGATTGGTGTTGGGAGTTTCTTATCAGTTAGGATAAGATGTTGTCGGCCTTGTTTTCTTGCTTGCTGTAAGAATGGGATCTCCCAGATTTCTATTGGTAAAACCAGCGATGATTAGTGGCGGTCTCTTTATTTTTTTGTGGACCTCGGTTAATATAGGTGATATCTGTAATTGCGATTTGAATTCCAATTTTGCTGCCGATCAGTTGCATTATGTTGCTCAAGTCTTCTGTATTTTCTTTCGTTATTCCCTCAATTTGAAGTTCTTTTTTTCTTTCTTTTTGTAGCATGTTGCATTTGACACTTGTGTGTTTACTTCTTTCCGCAATTCTTGATTTTCGAGTTGGCGTGTTTCTTGCGTTTCTATTGCTACCGTTAATTTCGTCTTTATTTCTCGCACGGTTCCTAACATTTCTTCGGAGGTTTCGTTATTGAACTGTATGTAATGTTCATACTCCTGGAATGTTTTGTTAATTTGTTCCATGTGTGCATTTCATAATTCTTTCACCATGAGTTTAAATGAATCAAAGTTATCTGTAATTTTAGGATCCGGAAGCGGCTTACCTTGATGTGCGTCGTTACTTTTCTTTGGTGTCTGGTCTTTGTTCTTCGTTTTCTCACGGCACTGTTGTCATCGCCATTCGGTCCGTTTCACCGCTCCTTTTGCTTTCCACGTGCTTTCTGAGATCCCTGTACAGTGGAAGTGTTGATTTTTGTTACATCCGGAACAATGCGGCTCTTCCCCTTCATCGCTTAATGCATTTGTTACAGCTCATTTTATTTGAACTTCGCTGTCTCGGTGATGACCTTTAGCCTTTTTTTCCCGTTAGCGACTTTGTTGGCTGGTGACTGCAGTACGCTATGAACTTCCAACACTGAAAATTTGAATCTTACTTATCCGATTTTGGTGATTTGAATGTCCCTGTCTTCAGCGTGACTAGTAGAATTAAATAGTAGCACTTTCAAGTTAGAAACATAAGTTAATTAACACTTTAAACCTATAAAACCAGGAGCAGCGATACAACGTACTTGCATTCGTCTGCCTACACAGCGCCCTCTATATGATAATATCTTAATAATAATCACACTTTTTCAAACTTTGAAAAAAAAATAGTAAACTACAACATGTAATATTATATAACTTGTGTAACTTTAAACTATATAATTGTAAATTATTACTGTGATTATTTAAAAAATATATTGATGTTATCATCATTATTAATGAAATCTCATTATATGTAGCACTTAGTGCTGAACCTTATAAAATAATATACTGAATGTTACTCAAGATGATCATTGTATATATGTGTAAATATTTGACAGATCAATAAAAAATTATCATTAAAAAGTATTATTATTATTATTATTTAAATTAACACCATTTTATTTAAATAATAATAACAGATAGTCTTTGGAATATTTTTCCATTGCTTTTCTCAGTTGAGATCTCCAAATTCTTCTAGATGATACATTCGTCGGAAATTTGAATGCCGACCTCGTATGTCCAAAACATGTTTACATATCACAACCAGTGCATACGAATTCCATTTTTCATGTGATTACACTTTAATATTGCAGATAATTTAGACCAAGAAGAATGAAAACAGCACTTTTTGTTCCTTCTTTATTTTATTCATTCTTAAGAAAGAAGTCCGTTTAGTTGATCTAAACTCCTTTCGAATCTCTACTTACAAGTTTTCTCATTCATGTTTCCACTCAACAAAACGTTCCATGTTTGTTGCTTCTGGAGTGTGTATTTCTCGAAACTGTGTGTGGTTTTCGCCTGCTCTGCAAGTGGAAGTAAGATAAAAAACGAGTTTCCTGTAGCTAACCTCTTGTGAAATCCATATACTGGATAACTCACCTTCACTGAAAAGTTCATATAAACGTTCTGTAGATGTTCATATAAATGTTCTTATCTCCATCTTAATTTTATCCCCTTTCCCATAACTTTAAGATATGTCTGAATGTCGCCAGTTGGGTATTTTTAGATTTATTCAACTTATCCGTTTATTTTTTTTATTATGATTTAGAATATTCTGTGAATATTCTTTCATTAATATATACAAATTGTAATCCATAAGGCAAACGTTTTCTTAATTACGAGAGTTATTTCAGTATTTCTGCACACCTCGATCTACACGCGAGATATAAAACCTTATCCATCATTTAATATTAGTTTTGTTTTCGAGGTAGATGAGTGATTCCTCTGCAATATTTTGATCTGTATTATATTTTTTAGAAAATGGGCACTGATATTTTTGTCCATTCATCTGGTATTTGTTTATTTAATAGTTTACTTAGCTGAAATATTCTGTATCTTCCTCCATATTTTAACAACTCATTCTATATTTTGTCCAATTTAGATGTTTTTCCATTTCTGATTTTTGTTGAAATGTTTTCTTTCTTGTGGTAATATTTGAATTCTTCATCTTTGAATGGTTCAGGTAAAGTTATTTTTCCTTTATATTTGTACAATTTAGTAGAGTGTTCTTCCTAGCATTTTGCTCAATTAAGAGTATATTCATATGCTCACATAATTCAGTTATTTTGTTTTTAATTAATCTCCATATTTGCTTCTGTGTGCCATAAAAATCATGTTCAAGCAGTCTTCAAGGTATCCCAGAATTTTCGCTTTATTTCCCAGCTTTTTTGCTAGTTTGATTTCTTAAGCATGTAAATCTGTTATAGATTTCTTCATTAGATTCATCATGTAGCTATGCGAAAAAGAGGCTTTTCCCCTTCTTTGTTTTCCCTCTCCTGAGTACCAAGGAGTAAGGAGTCCTATCTCTTCCTTTTACTTACAACTCTTCACTCCTCTAAGACTTCAATGGACCAGATGCAGGGAAAAACAAGCAGCACATGGAAACATTAGTTTCCATGTATTGCTTTTTTAATATTAATTTTGAAGATTTGTCAACTTCGATTCAGTTTTGTGTTTTATTAAAACTGTTTTTGTGAAACTGCTTGTCTGTTCATCGTTGATATATAGTGTTTTTAAGAGTTTCTTCTTGTAAGTTCTAACTTAATCTTTTTGTACTTCAGTCTTATAAATTTGTGAATTACTGTTTTGAATTTTTCTTATGTTTTTATAATTTTGAAAATGATATTAATAATTTTAAATCTTAATTTTCCAATAAGTAAAGAATGGTCAGTTCCTGCATCAGTCGATGTTAGAACTGGGATCTCAATTATTCATCTGATGTTTCCATTGTGACCAAGTTTCCTAAGATATTTCTCCATATTATTTTTTTATTTGTTTTATCTTGGCAGAATGTTTTATTTGTTCTCAAATCATTATCTGTACGGAACTGCAGTAATTTAATTTAGTTTTTGTTTTGTAATGGTTCGTTAAATCATTTGCATATTCCTAGAATTTTCTGTCCCAGTTTGCGTATTTACATCTCAGGCTATAATAATGATTTATTTTAGTTTTATTTTATCTAGTGGTTCTCATAACTCTCGTAACTCTTTGTAGAATAAATTTAGTTTTGTTTCTGGTTTCTTCTCTTGAGGACTGTAAACGCTTCTGGAATTTGTTATATGCCCTTTTATGTGTAATGATTCTTTCTGATCTGTAGCAACACTCTTTTATATTTATCTAAATCTTTTATATTTAAATTACTTATAACTGAAAAACATTTTGCTGATATTCCTACCTTCTGTTCCGTTATACTGAATTTTTGGGTAATGCATTCGTTAGAAGATGATCCATAAATTTGACATCACAAAGCACAAAATATATTTATAAATGCAATAAAAATTTTATTTTAAATATATTTGATTATGTTGCTAAAGTATGTACATTTAAAATGCAAATACATTAATAATGGAAATTATTATTATTATTATTATTATTATTATTATTATTATTATTATTATTATTATTATTGTCAACAGGTATGAATCCAACAGTGCAAGGCCCGCCCCTATAAACTGAACTCAAATAATTTCAGTCTAAAATGATGGCGTGTGATAACAACATGTGGCTTAGACGTGAAAGCTATGTTCGGCACTTCAGTTGCCTCCCCTATTTATCTACAGAAACTCGCCTATTTATGCATATCTGTTAGTTGAATCCAAATAGATCGGAAACAACTGTCCAGATAGTGAAACACTAAAATATATTACAATAGAAAATAACATGCAGATACCTATAGGGAATTTTTTCCATGGTAGTTCATTACCATAGCAAAAGCCATGTTAGCGAACTGAGCCAGTTGTTGTACTGAAGTTTGCCTCTAACTCCTACATTGGTGTTATTTAATAGCAAAACTGAGTTAATTGCTATATTTAGGTTTTGGTTTATATGTGAATGGCTGTAAGCTTTTTATTAATGGACTTGATCTCCAGTGAATGGCCTTTCATAAATATGCTTCTAGTATTTATTCCTAAAGGTAAAAATATGTAAAATAATATTTTCTATAGGCTATAATTGCCAAATTAATGTAAATATGAATCAGAATATTTCGTGGAGTTAATAGGTGCCACCTTAGATGGACAAGTCCCATGGCGGATGGCCGATAATAATAATATGATTATGAACATTATTAATAGTTACCTCTCACTAATATTCTGTATGTATATCTTTGAATTCTCACAGACAGACAGTTCTTTCTTCAAACACTGTCGTATTTGTTCTTTCCAAAGAAGTATTCGACCGGTGTCACATGGTTCTAAATCTTCTATATGCTGATCAGTACAATATAATTCTGTAGAAATAAAAAGAAAATAATATTATAACTGATAATTAGGACAATTTTACATTAATACAAATAAAATAGCACAAGCAAAAAACACTGTTGCTATTATTATTAAAGTGAGATTTTATTATAGCAGTTATTTATCAACTTCGAAGTTTCCAAGTATATTTTCATTTTGCAATTAATTCCATTTCCATGCTCTTCGGTGATGGCGTGTAGCCTTTGGGATCGCTAATATTTAACAGCCTCATGCTTCAATGATTAATAGTTCCCATAGTGCTGATAAGATAATAAGGATAATAAAGACAGAACAATGAGAACTTAATAATGAATTCAAAAGTTAACGAAGCAACCCCAAAAAAAAAGAAATGTTATCGAAAGTTTCTAGGAAGACTGCATACTTGTACGAGTAGGTTCATAAAGAAAATAATGAGGCTGATGATGATTCAAACGAGTCAAACCACAATAATTCTGCACTGGCTGAATGAAATTAATAAAATTTGGATGTAGATCTCCATAAAAATTTTTTACAGTCATTTTATTTCTCATCGTTTCATTGAGATCACTTAATGGCAAATTCATAAAATATTACGTTTCGTAATATTTTATGAATTTGCCATTGTTGCATAATGGTGAATTTTTGGCTATTACATTAGCCTACGGAAAATATTATTTTACATATTTTTACTTTGAGGAACAAATACTAGAAGCATCTTTATAAAAGGCCATTCACTGGGAATCATCACTCCATTAATAAAATGCTTACAGCCATATCATACGTTGCATAATTCATGATCTCCAGTTGCCGTGTTTGACATAAAACCACTCTAAACAAAATTTTAATTTGGTTAAATCATATCATTTAGACAAGTTCAAATTTTTGATTTGAAACTGAAATGACTTGAAATTTTCACAGAAATCATAAATACCAAATTGCACGAAGTTCCGTAAATCTGGGGTTGACTATTTTCCTTTTTAATCAGTTTGTGAACTCCAACATACATAAAACATTAATTTGCAAAAATCCTAAATAACATAAAATACTAGTAATAATTTCAGAAATTATAAGAACCACTGTACTGTCTATAATTCACATGCAAAGCTTGTCTGTTGCATACAGTTACAGAGTTGTCTGTATATCACGACTGAGATCATTTTTTCAAACAACACACTAACATGCATGATAGGATTGTGTGCTCCCAGTAAGATACCTGTGTCACAAACTAATTATATAATAAATGAATGGCGAGTTTTATACTATTTATTTTCTTTCTCATTGTATTTTATTCCTTTTTATTGAATTTTGTACTGTATCTTTTCTCCTAATTATTTTAGTATAAGAGTATGTGTTTGGATTGGATGATGAATTCAGAAGCACGTGAATTATTAGCTAAAGACTATGTTGCACGTAAAGTAAATTTCTCTGTCAGAATTTTAGATTGTTGTTGTTCAGATCCAATCTGAGATCCAATCTGTGATCAGATTGGATCAATAAAAGTGGAGCATACTTCTTTAAACACATTCCTTTCTCGTTAATGCTCCTGCATGTCTGTTCATGTTCCGAGTCAAAACCACATGAGTACTCTCTCAACATCCTTTGACTATAATCATACTCGTATAAACAAAGCGATGTGAGAAGACATGTGGTTCTCTAGCCTCATCTCTCATGAATCTGTCCTATATAATCATTTTACTTCTTTGTATTTCAATATTACATTCCCTGCATACTTACTAAACTCTGTAATCTGCAGATTCCTAATATATCCCCAGTGGATCTTGCATGATTTACGTATATGGTCGTAATCAGTCTATAAACATCCACCCATTGTTTCATTGAAATCCAAGTGATCTAATGTGACAAACATACCCGTCTAAAAGTGACCACATCTAGACCTTATAAAAAAAACAAACAATGCGTTTTATTCCCCACTCGTAAGCAGCTTTCTCTGCATATGACAGTAATCATTTTCGTTTTTTTTTTCTTTATGACCTATGCGACCTGTGTCCTCAACTTTACCTCCCAATCCAGTACCACTCTCAAATCTTAGTTTCTTGGAAGGGAATGCGATATACAGTCAGCAGTGTCTGTAATCCGAAATGAAATGCATATCATTATTCCTTATACTGATATTCAATTTCATTAGGATTTGCTTTTAAAATCATTCTGTGAAATTCTATTAAACATAACTAAGGGTGTTGTATGGACGTGATTTTCCAACTATCAACATTTCATATAATTACTTTGTACCTCCTACGGACTTAATTCCATATAAAATAAGACGATATTATTCAAATTTCAGAATTTATTTTGCTCAGCCCAGAAAATGCGCATATTGCTCCGCCCTTCTCAAAAAATACTTTCGTTTGATCCTTCAAACGCCTTTATTAGGTCAGCTCTATAAACATTTTGTTCTTACTTACCTCTCCCCAGTCTTCCCTTGTGGTTGGTTGGTTGGTAGTGGAGTTGAGACCTATGATTGCAGTAGTAGGAGGAGGAGTAGTATTTCATGTACCAGTGAGTTTAAAGCCATCTGTTGTGAGGTTAAATATAACAAGATCAAAAACATAGTGGGTGTTGTTACAGACCTGGTTGATCGGTTTATAGTGACGAAGAAATACATCACCACAGAGACGATGGGCGCGAAAAGAGTAATCATAATGGGAGATTTCATGAGAGCTCAGTGCAATGGTATCAGTTCCTGAATAGGAAGAATATCGACAGTGCATGGAAAACATTTAAACACTACTTCAATGATGCAATATCAGAATGTCTCCCGAGAGTTTGAAGAATAAATAGGGTATCAAATGGATGTGTAATATTATTAAGCAATAGATTCGTAAGAAAAGGATGATGTGGAAGGAATACCTTGTGTAATATGATTATGTCTGTTATGAAAATGATAAGCAACAGGCCAGAAGAGTCACAACTGTTGTACGGAAAGCTAAGTCTGAATATGAAACAAAACTAGCTCTGCAAGCAAAAGACAACCTAATAGAATTCCATCGATATGCTGCAAGTAAAAGAAAGAATGAAATTGAAATAATAACTCTTCTGAATTCAGATAGTGTGAGAGTAGTAGCAGATGCAAAGAGGTTGTTCAACTAATGAGTGCCCATTTTGCTAACAGCTAACAACCTGATGTATGCAACATTGAATTCACTGCGCTGTCTTTTCTGGGTGAAGAAACTCAGGTGTGTGAGGAGAAGGTATTAGAGCTGTTTCACAAACTGAATGAGAACTCAGCAATAAAGACTGATGGGAAATCAGCACGGGCGCTAAAAGAGTGTACAGCTGACTGGCTATTCCTTTGACGATGCTACATTGTTTGAGTAACAGAACATGGGAGATTACGCAGGCAGTGGAAAGAATGTATGGTAATCCGATTACACAAATGTGGTGTAAAGAACGATCAGTATCTCAGGAGTGGTAGTGAAGATTTTGGAAAAATTGTTCAGGGCTCGCATTCAGAAATGGTTGACAGTGAATCTCTACTTAGCAATGAAGTGCATGGACTTACTGTGGGAAGATCAGGTTTTATAAACTTGCTCACATTCTATAATAATGTTACTGAGTTAGACAAAAGGAATGGATACACCATTATACTTTTGAATTTTGCTAAGGATTTTGGATAAAATACAGCATGGAATGCTGTTGGATAAAATAAAATATTAATATCGATAAAGGATGGCTGACTGACAGATATCAAAAAGTGGTATGTGTACGGGGGATGTGAGTCCCCAAGATTTGAAAGAACCAGTAGTGTACCACAAGGATCAGTCCTTGGTACATTGTTATTCGATCTGTACATTAAGGACGTTGGAAAGGACAGACGACATAAATATTTGGGTAATCAGGAATGCTGCTGATATCCAGTACTTCCAGAATCATTTGAATAGGCTGGAATTGTGGGCATGGAAAAATGGATGCCAGTTCAATGTCAGAAAATTGATAAGTACTACTATTAAATGGGAAGTGTCAGTAGATAGAAAGTAGAAGTTCGGGGGTAATGTAGGAAAGATTTCAAATACAATTCAAAAGATAATTGCATTGATGAAAAGAACTTTAACATGTAAAGATAAGGATGTAATTTTGCCTCTTTACAAGTCTTTAAGAAAACCTCACTTGGACTGTTGTGCTCAGGAGTAGTCTCCCGATACACTGGAGAGAGAGAGAGTGCAAAGAATAACGTTAAAATGTTATCAGGATTATGGAATACTATTTATGAAGACAGATTGAGAATTTATAGACTGCAGACACTAGCAAACAGGAGAAAGAGAGAGAGGTCATATGATTGAGACTTACAAACTTCTGAAAGGATCATGCAGATTGCAGTTAGAATTTTTCATTTTATGGAGGGTGGGGAAAGGACTAGAGGACATCCTTGGAAGCTGAGGATGAATGCCGCTAAAAAGGTGATTATTGCTAGATTTTTCTCTCATAGAGTGATGCTGGATTGGATTGGAATGAATTGTACATTTGATGTTGTCTGTGCAAGCATTTTGGATGAATTCAAGAACAAGTATGATAGCTGGTGTATGTAGTATGTGGTTTCCTTCGATGAGTCCCTGATTCCCTGGAGGTATCTCCCTTAATAATAATAATAGTATCAACCAGACTTATGTAACATGACACAATGCCACTACTACATTGAATGAGGAGATAGAGAAGAATAAAAATAAGGTTCAAGGGCTGTTGCATATCCTGTATAAGAATTCGGCAATAAGAACAGATGGAGTATCAACACTCATGCTAAAGGAATGTTCAGCCGAATTCGCTGTGCTCTTGATCTGCTTGTATAATTTGAGTCTTAGCTCAGGAAAGATCCCGAAAGAATGAAAATATTGTATGATAATTCCACTGCAGAAGGGTAGCGCAAAGGCTAACGTGTCTATCTACTAACAGTATCTCTGGAGTTATTGTGAAAATGTTAGCCAAGCTAGTAAAAACTTGCATAGAGAAAGGGCTGGGAAATCAAGCTCTACTTTGCAAGGAAATTCTTTATAATAAGCCCAATGTTGTTCCTTGCTATACTTTGCAAGGAACAGCATTAGGTTTACTAAAGCAGGGTCATGCATGAGTACATTTTGATAGGAAAATTTCAGAACCGAGGCTCACAACATGTCTTTCCATTATAGGACCACAATATGCAAGTCCCACATTACTCGAACCAACGTGTAGCTTCGTCATCAGTGGTGCAAAGAGCGCGTACAGTGAGATGTGGAATCTTAGAAAGCTGCGGTATGGAGAACCGATCACGCTACATCCTCTATCGAGTAAATGGACGACAGTGAGTGTGGCGGATGCCCGGTGAACGTCTCTTACCAGAGTGCGTAATCCTAACTATGAAATTCGGAGGTGATGGTATATTCCTGTTTTTCCTGATTTGGCCTCGAACCTCTATTTGTGGTGTCCGAACACAGAACTCCAAGAGATATCTGAACATTTGGTACAATGCAATGCCTCCTACCTTATGGCGTTTCTACGGAACTGGCTATTGTCTCTTGCCGGAAGACAATGTACCATGTCATAAGGTGGCTGCTGTAGCTGGATGGTTTTTGAACATGAACATCACCACACTCGGCAGCCATCGACAGGGATTTTTTCTCAATCCTATTGAACATCTGTGGGATGAAGTGGAGCTTTGGGCGAGGTTAACGGGCGTCAACCCCACAGCAGTCCATGGCCCCTCATTATACAGGAAGAACGGTCCAAAATTCTCATTTGTTGCTATCGTATGCTTGTGGAAATTATGTCCCGTAGGATTGCCGCAGCGAAATTACATTTATATCTTATTAAGGTGGAAGCAAAGGCATTTTCTTATACTATAGTGTGTTGAGTTCTTTCCAAGGCAGTATATATATCATCCGAGACATTATTTTGTCTACTTAATCCAGAAAACCTCGGGATACCTTTCAAGCAGTTGTCTTGGCCAAAGAAGAGTCCTGGTTGTTTAACAGAATGTCATAAATTCAGTGTGAGCTAATCAAGGATAACTAATCGACGTGCCATATTTATAGAAATCTGTAATTGCGTAAAGGCGTGATGCTTGATATAAATAGTGCAATACCAGACAAAATTTAATCATGTTTGGACAACAATCCACGGATGGCTTTGTTTTAGTTTGTTAAAGTAATAGAGATATGGCGATTAGAAAATGCCTCTGACATACGCACTGGATTCAATAACTTGTTTATCACATCATTTATTTTTAACAAATATGGTTCACTGTGTACCATGTCCTGAGTTGGTGGTCAGTGTATCCACTCTCTAACCACTAGGCTGCGAGTTCAAATCGGCTGTAGGCATCGCTGTTTGTGAATATTTTTAGGTAGAAGTTGAATTTCATCGTCGTGTTAGAGACTATTATCCCGCGTGTTGCATTATAGGCCTGAAGTAGCTTGAAAAATACTTTCATATTTAGTTTTTAGAGCAGATTTTCCAGACTACGTGGGAAAAAGTATATATATATAAGTTCATAACATCCCTCATTTTTCATATAGAAAATATTTTATGAATAGATGTGAAGAGATCTGCGTTCTTGGGCTAACATTAAACTCAAATCCCTCTTGACTCAAACATATTACAAATATTGTTCTCTTCTGCATTCAAAAAAAAAAAAAAAAAAATAAATTATAATAAATTAGGTTCTTTTTTCGCTCGATCTGTTGCTTCAAACTTTATACCAATAGCATATTCGTCCGACCGTTGATTGTTGCTCTCACATCTGGAGTGGTGCCCTAAAGAGCTCCTTAAACATACTAGGCTCTACAGAAAAGGGTGATCAATCTAAACAGTGTAAGAGTTATTTCGGCCAAAGGAGAGGCCTGATAGATTGCCTCCCCGCCCTCTCTCTCTCTTTCTCTCTAATACACTTCACTCACTTTCATACAGGCCCTCACGTTTCGCTGCTTGCATCTCTACAAATACTCCTACGGCCACTCACGGTTCATCAGAATTGTCATTTATAATATCTTCTCTCTCTCTCTCATCTGTTGAAGCTCGTATAGCAGCTAATCAACACCACCTCATAGTGCATCTCTAATCTCACAGAAAGAAAGCCTCTTCTCCTCTTCCTTTATCCCTTTCACTGCTCTCCTCCGGAATAGTCTGTCCTTTGTGTTTCCCAAGGAATGCAATACATTACTTTGTTCGATATAAACAAGTTCTTTCTTGCCCATCCACGTTACTATTGTAGTTTACTGTAAAATTAACTAACTTCTTGTGGTTGGGCGCTCCATAAAAGAATATATATATATATATATATATATATATATATAAATATAATCTCACGGCATTCAATGATCGCATCAATTTTAAGAAAGAATTATACAAAAAAAATCCTAAAATATACTCAAAAACTACACACCAAATTCCTTAAGAATTGTCTAAATTATAACATCAGCCAAAAGTTCGCAATAGTACGGAATAATAGAACAGTTCCCAGAAATAACAGAATTTGCTATCATGCATCTAGAGCACCAATGAAACAGATTTTAAATGAGAGATTTCAAAAGAAAAAGCAGACATATTTATACGTTGACCAGACAAAAAACTGACTAAAAACATTTAAGTTCAAATAAATGGCCACTTCTTTCAGAAAATATCCAATCACAAATCAACGATTACATACAATTAATTGTAACTGGCCATACAAAAAATGGAACGTCATAACAGATACCCATAAGAACAAAACTATCTTCTAACCAGTGACGGCCGGTGAAAATTTTAAGTGGGGGTGCTGCATAAACAAAATAAAAAAAAAAAATTTTTTTTTCCTAATCAGTAACAAATTTATTAATAAATAAATTTACATATTAAGAAATTGCTTTATTAAAAATGTTTCACCCTTACCACGAACAAACAACAACAATAAAAGTTTCGTATCTCACAGAAATAATGCGTGCATGCATATAAATTATCTGTAAGCGACACTGCCCAAACGAATATCGGCGAGTCTAGCTGCAATTGGCCGAACGTGATAATTCTGACACTGCATTAGATCGCAGTGCATTTGTTTCGTGTAACGATAATTAAAAATATATAATTCTTTTCATTTTTCAACAGTGACACTCGTCATAATTCAGGCCTTGTATCTATAATAAATAAATAATTATATGTTATTTTAACAAAATAAAATAAGATTAATAAAAAATAGTTCACCCTCACCACGAACACGCACTAATAATAAAAGTTTCGTATCTCACAGAAATATCGCGCGGAAGCATACGATACACTGCCCAAACGTGCAGTTTCGGAATCACTTGTAACGTGCAACAAGCGCAAACGAATATCGGCGAGTCTAGCTGCAATTGACCGAAAGTGATAATTCCGACTGTCTTAGATCGCAGCGCATTTGCTTCGTAATCTAAAGCGTTAATCTAACAATTCCAATTATTAACTATTCAATCAATGTCAAAACATAAGCTGTAACCTTTAACATGTTGTATTGCATTTATATAATGTTGTATTATTATTTATAGATACAAACAAAATTTAATTTTTTCATTTTTTCCTTGAGGATGCTGCAAGGTCGCAGTGCTTATGTACGAGCCGCCACTGCTTCTAACCCGTCTGATACCACCATGTAATCTACATCAAATAATTAACTTATTAATCTATCATATTAGAACCCCACACCTGATGAAATTATCATTCTAAATAAAGGTCTAATCTGTAAAACCTCATTTTACAGTTTATTATCGAAATCTAGGCTAAACTAGAAACAGACTCCCCAACAAAAAAGTAAATAATAATATTTCATAAAATAAATAACATCATAAATAGAAAAATAAAAATTCAATCTAACTTTACTGTAAACCTACAAAAAACTTTAATATCACTAAGAAAGAATCCGGATATAATGATCTCTAAAGAAGACAAAGCGACGCTGTGGTCATCATAAACATAATGGATTATCACAATAACAAAACAGAAATGTTAAATGATCAAAACACGTACCAAACAGTCCTAAATGACCCAACATCATAAAACAAAATAATATACTACACAAATTAAAGTATTAAAACAAGATAGATAAAATAACAATGAAAAATACAATATCCTCTACCACACCTACTCCATACATATTTGGACAAATTAAAATCCATAAAAAAAGATACCCAATATGCCCAATAATCTCATAAAAATACTACCACTACCACATCACCTTTATCAAAATTCTTAGTAAAACTACTCAAACTTTTCTGACCAGGTCTAAATCTATGATTAAAAACACAGACGATCTATTTCAAAAAACATCAAACCTAACTCTATCCAACGAAAACATCCTTACTTAATTGGACGCAACGTCGCTATACACCAATGTGGACGTCCCCCAGAACGTTAGACATCGTTCATACATTACTCCTAGAGGATCACAAAACAAAATTAACACCCAGTGATATCAAAACCCTGATAAAACTAATAATCTCATCAATTTTTTTTAATTTAGCAATGACTTCTACATCCAATTTTTTGGACTCCCAATGAGGCAAAATATCAGTGGGACAATTAGCCGAATTGTTTATGTCACATTTGGAATCATATCTACTAAGCCCTTCTCTCACCTTTTACGCCTATACGTGGACAATGTTCTATGCATAGGAGAACCAACATGCATTTATAAGTATCTCTTAACGATATAATGTACTAATGTACGATAGCAATAGACTAAAGAAGTTCACTATAGAAACGGAACATGACAAATCATAAATTTCCTAAATTTAACATTAATTAGAACCAACAACAAAATAGCCACAAAAATATTCCACATACCTACACATATAGGTAACTACCTCTACTTTAACTCACATCATCGTTATTCTATTTTGTTTAAAAACAAAAAAAAACGGTTATTCTATCACAATTTATAAGCGCATGCAAGTTTTGATTACATATAATTATCTTAACACGGAAATAAAGAAATTAATATAACTAATATTAATATAAAGAAATACAACTGATAAATTACGCCAACCAACTATTTTTGCATCCACATATTCTTGTGAATCATTGTTCTCAATGATGAACTTTGTTAAGTCTCGTAACAGGAGTAGCCTTACAGATGAAACTAGTAGCGCATGCATATCTCTACAGGTTACAAAATATAAACCTGATATAAATTATCTGTCATTAGTGATGTCCACTATTTTTCTTTCTCTAGTTTTGATTTGATGTTTTATGCTAAAAATGGTAAAGATTAATTTCTGTTTAATATATTATGTAGGTTAAAAACAATTTATTCTGTCTCTAATGTTTATGTATTACTCGTAAGGGATTAAGAAGTAATAAAATTATATCTTTAATGTTATTTTCTTTTATTGTGCTTTAGTCAAGTAAAACTTTATAAAAAGATCTTTATAAAAACAAAAAATTCAGAATCATTGTTTACTCCTGCTGATGTTAAAAAATTGCGTCTTTATATGGCAGCTAGAATTGCACGTGTAATAGAAGGACATTTAAGTAAAAATTCCGTCACTAATTTTTACATTCATTCAATCTTACATGACTTACAATAATCACTCTTACAATATTCTTTGATTTTACCATTCTAGTGTGATCTTTTGATTATTCGAAAAGGTCTTCCTAATACTTAAAAGACACCAAATAATAATATGTTCTCCAAAATTTCGGTTGGCACATGATAAAATTTTGCATCAAAGATTTGGCGATTTTGGCACGCACACTTAAAAAAGTTGCCCACTCCTCGTCAAGAGTCTAGATTTAAACAAATCTATCATACTGCCGCGCGTTTGGGAGTTTACGGCGATCAGGGAGCTGTGGCGAAAACGCCCGCTAGTCTGACCAATGGTGACGGTGACTAAGCCTCAGATTGTCAGAAATGCTATACGTCTTTTTGACTTTTTCGTAGTATTTTTGGTGTGTATTGAGAAGGTCGGCAAAACTCAAGGACTGCCCCGGGCAACAAAAGCTCTACGCCACTGTGGGTAAGATTACAGGAATACTTCCGTGATTGCAATACACCAATAGTAATAAGAAGTATAAAAACCAAAATAAAAACAAAATACCGGGAAGACAGAAATCTCAGCCCATGCTCAAAAGCTCTTGAACAGAAACATACCCCGCAAATTGAAAAAGCCATAATATTTGACATAATACAGAAAAATGAAACACTAAGGATATCGGAAACAATAGGTATTACTCGTAAATGTGACAAAAAAACTCCATAAACGTCCACCGCTCCTATATAATCTCAGAGAATTGGAAGCTCCACAACATAGAAATTAGGTCAAGATTCCCACCAATAGAAATACAGATAAACCTGAGATAAAAACATAAAGCCTGCACTTTGCTCACGAGCTCAGAAGACGACACTCAGTCGAAACGGCTCACACCCCGCAACTCCCACATATAATCTTCATTCATTATATTTTATTTATCTTCTTTCCCTAAACATAAATTATAATCCATCCTTGAAAATTCGCATACCTTTGATTTTTCGCATTTTTAGCTCCCACATATTTCTATCTTCACATTTTTTCCGTCCCGCCCCTGCCTTTCAGTTATATTTGCAGTTCATTTATATGATTTTTATCATTATACTCCTGATGCTGCTTCAAAAGATGAAAACCTCGAACATCCTACAAAGGTATGTCCAAAATTATTCCTTCCATGTTTTTCGTTTTTAAAATATCATTAATGCCTTAAATAGTACAAGAAAATGGGCAAAATAGCCATAAATATTAATAAAATAAAAATATATAGTTCTATTTGCAATGTTTCTAAATATGTTCCCCTTTTCGGTGTGAAGTAATTTAATTTTCAAAAAAAAACTCTGGAAATTTATGGAACAACAGTTCCTTTATTTGATTTGAATACTGTTCTAAGCCGTTTCTTTATACATACTTGTAATTTAGATCAAAAATACCTTATTTTCACGATTCTCCACATAATAATACATAATAATAATAAAATTCAATTTTTAAAATATATATTCTCTTTCAAGAAATTACATTAACACTGTATTATAAGCGCTTGTTACAATAACAATTTATATATGTAAACGAATAATGAGTTTTTTAATAACAATAAAAATCTTATTGGTAGTCGATACTTTTCAACACCATAACAAACGTTTCATTGCTAGGTACTTCGTTTTTGTTACAGTAAGTAGAATTAATACATGTAATTATTATTATTATTAATTTAAAAAAATAATAACACTTATTCAATCTTCATAATTCACACGTATTAGTACAATTTATACATTACACATATGGGCCAACAAATAATTGTTATATTCATAATGCTATATAAAAGCATATTCTTTGTCATCATCTTGCATACATTGTATGTTTTATGTACAGGATGACGATAATTAAACTTCCCCTATTCAGAGCGTTATGTAGCTCGATCAAACAACCGGAATGTCACCAAATTTGGTGGGGGGGGGACTAATCAAGATATGTGAAGAAGGATTCTGCGGGGAAAAAATTTTAGTTAGAAAAGTGTGTGTAATATACTGTGGAGTAAGACACGGGTGCATATTGTCACCCTTGCTCTTCCACATATATATTGAAAATGCCTTCAGAGAGAGCACGCTACCGGCCAAGACGTCTATAGACGTCAATGTTATCATGGATGCGAAGTGCATATTAAAATTGGAATACCATTGATATTACATTGAAATATATGATGGATACGCAGCGTATGAGGATGCGTATTTTATCCATAATAGTCAGTAAGGAGGATAAAAGCAGTGGCATAAAGTGAAGAAATATTTTGCCTCAGATTTACAGATGATATTGCATTCATAGTAAAAAGCAGAAGAAAACTAAAAGTTAATCAAAACAAGAAATGAAATATTATTAAATACAACATGCAAATAAATGTTTAAAAACACAAAATTCTACTGGCAAGAAAGAAACCAAAGATCATAAAGAAAATTAAATTTAATGGGAAAGAGATGAAACAAATAAAGAACTACAAATACCTAGGGAGTACAATAAATGAGGAAGGAAGATCAAAAGAAGACAAAGATAAGAATAGGCATAGCAAAAACCAAATCAATAAAATGGAAAAGGTATTAAAAAGGAAACTTAAGTGTACAACTAAGGAAAAAGCTTCTAAAAATTTATACATGGAGTATAACACTTTATGGCAGTGAACAAACATGGGCAATGGGAACAGGAGATATTAGAAGACTGGAGGTATTTGAAATGTGGTGTTGGAGACGAATGTGAAAGATAAAATGGAAAGACAAAAAATCTAATGAAGAAGTGCTTGAGGAAGTAAATGAATCCAGAACACTGATAAAGACGATAACAAGAAGAGACAGCTGGATTGGACATATCTTACGATATGAAAGTCTGAGAAAAATAATAGAAGGCAAAATCAAAGGGAAAAGAGAAAGAAGAAGACCAAGGAAAACACACTTTGATCAAATAAAACAAAGCACTGACTGAAAACATACTACGAAATAAAGAAAAAATCAATCAGAAGAGAAGAATGGAAGGAAATGCTGCTAAGCTACCAATCTGATGCAATAGAAGAAGAAATCGGTATAATTGTCGCAGTTTTTGTTGTTGTGGAATAAAACCAGTGTAGAATATCATGTTCACGAGTCTCAGAAGTATAGGATTTATTTCTTCAAAGTGTGTTGAATTGTCCGTGAGTACTATTTTGTCTTTTCCTGGAAGGGTCTTTGCTTTTAGCTATAAGAGCATCCTTCAGTTTGTTTATTTACGGGTGGAAAATACATGTGCTGTAGACTTTGTGTTGGTAATTTTTGGTCGATTGTTGTAGATTATCTATTTTGAGTTGAGTGATTTTATTTATGAAGACGTAGTTGAATGAGTCTGCTATATGAAGTCAGAATATGAACTTCTTGGTTCATATTCTGACCGAACGTTTTACTATAAAATCTTGTGACAAAGTTTTGTTTTTTCGAGTTAGTAATTCGTTAAGTATAGTCCATGTTTTGCTTCATAATGGCATTATATTTCGTAAATTTCTAAAAGTAGTGTCGTTTTGTTATTAGTTGATTTCTTGTGTTTTTGTGTAATGATTTGTAGATGAGTGTTGCTGGATGACTTTAGTCTTCTCTTTAGATTTTGTTTAATGTAATACTGTTCAGAATATAGAAGTTCATCCATGAGTTATTGTCTGTTTGTTTCCTCGTTTGTATAGGCTTTGTTTCTCTTTTGTATATTTCTGTGAACGTGAGTTGGATGTATAAAGTTACAGGGTCATTTATTTTGAGCAATTCCAGTCTGTATTTTTTAAAGTTGTCGACCATGCTCTTTACTATGATAAAGTTTTGTATAATTTTGCGGTGTTGGGTAGAGGTGGCGTATGGAACAGCAGTTGACAAAGTAGTGATCGGCGATTGTGAAGTGTACATATTGATGGGAGTCCTTTGCTGATATGATCAATGCACGATTGTATTAGTGAATTGTTCAGTATTTCTTCTCTTGTTGGGGAGTTTATGGTAGAATTTATGTTGTATTGACTTAGTATATCAATGTGTGTGTTAGTGATTGAAGAAGTGATCAATAGTACTTATGTTAATGTCTCGTATGAGAATGAGCCTAATACGAGACATTAAGATGATTTCAGTGCCGCTTATCTATGCTAATTCTTACATGAAGCGCTGAGTGGCGATCTGTATATTACGTTTATCGTGGAGGCAAGTTTTTTTTGTTTCCAAAATTAGTATTTCCGCATTTTCGAAACAAGTTCACACTGTATTTTCTTTGATAAATGCCATGATGCCTCCTCCTCTTTTGTTTTGTCATAGGTATACGTCTAGTAGCTATTAATGTTCTATGCATAAGCTTCTGTGTCATTTATTGCAACTTCGATCAAGATTTATTATTACATTTTATTACAATTATTACAGAAATTATAAAAAAGCAATAAAATTGTAAAATAATGATATCATATGTATAACCCAAGAGCATGAGCTCAAACGGGTTACGAGAGGTATAACAATCACATAGCATAATAGTACACAAAAATATTGACAATACATATAGGGATTAATATATACAGTAGCGAATAAATTAATCCGAACACTCACATTTTAAAGAAAAAAGTTTATATCGCAAGAAAATAAGTGCAAAAATTAAACTCCAATTTTACCTAATAATCTATATCCTGTGTTGCTAATACGTTCATTAATTCGCTTAGGCATGGACTCGACCACCGTAAAACATATTTTATTATTTTGTATCTCGAAACCATACTTCTATAATGGACTGTATTAAGTTATCCTTTGCATCACAATTTAATTTTTCTAGTCTTATTTTCACCATGGCTCACAAATTTTCTATTGGATTAATGTCAGGAGAGTTATCTGACCAGTGAAGCAATTGGATGTTGTGATTTTTGAGGAACTATTTCAATTTTTTGAAGTGTGGCATGGAGCGAGATCTTGTTGGAAGATGAATTCTTTGCCTTTCTGGATCTGTGTAACCAACCTTTTCTCCAATCTTATGTATTGGTCACTTTCATCAATACCGTCAACAGGCACAAGTGATCTTGGAACTGTCGAGTGTAAAACAACCCAAGAACATCGTTTTGGCTAGTGGGCGGGAGAAGTTTTCTCAGCCGCTGATTTGCTATCATAGGGTACTCACTCTCCTTGGACAAAGCAATGGCTCTCTCATCTGAGAATATGACGTTCTTCCACTTCTCAATAGTCCAATGTGTGTACACTTTAGCCAACTAAAGCCTCTTCTGCATAGTCTACTGCAATAGTTATTTCTTTTTCGGTCTGTGGACAGTCCTCCCTACTTCCAACAATCATCGACGGACTGTCATGTCAGAAACATTAATCCCACCGGCTGCCAAGTCTTTAATTTATACTTAGAGCAGACAATCTTGGATTAATTTTTAACATTCTTTCCCTAACTAGTAAACGATCTTAAGTGTACTTTTACATTTTCGCCCACATTTTCCTTTTCTGTCAGGATGCAAGGTACCTATCGCATAAAACCTCTTTAAAATCACACATACATACATATATGCATATATATATACATATATGCATATATATATATATATATATATATATA
This sequence comes from Typopeltis vanoorti, assembly GCF_054136105.1. NCBI lineage: Eukaryota > Metazoa > Arthropoda > Arachnida > Uropygi > Thelyphonidae > Typopeltis > Typopeltis vanoorti. Next base: position 81,550,695 of record NC_143551.1, on the reverse strand, counting down.
TGTATTCGCGGAATAAGAAAAATGCAGTTTAATAATTGTTTGAATATTTTGTGGTATAGATAAATTTCTTCTTGGATTCAATTTATACTTTATGCCATTGTTCTATTTTTTAAATAATTTTTTAATATTTTTATAAAAAATTAAGTATGTCTAATAGAATTTCTTTATGGGTTCATGTAGTTTTTGTTTCTTATTAAGAGCAGTAAGCCGTTGAATATTTTTGGAGCCAAACAGATAATGTTTATCTATTATTTCTTTTGGGATAAAATATTTTAAGCCCGTGTTTCTACAGAAGTATCTTTTCTAATTCATACGTGCTGATTATCAAACTTTAGGAAAAGTAGTATACTGTTGATATATAATTGGCTAAGTGGAAAGATATTTAATAGGGTATATTTTGCTATTTAATGTGGTTAAAATGAATATTAATGTATATTAATGTATTCTGTAAGGCGTTTAATGTTGTTAGTGTGGTAATTATGTTCTTCCCAGTTTAGTATACAATACTGTTTAACAGTCTGTATCCAGGCGAAATAGAATGTTCTTGACTTTGTCACAGTTAAGAATCTCTTTAAAAAGAAGACTCGAGATAGCATAAATCTTACTCTGTTGCATACTTCTGTAATATGCGGTTTCCTAAGTTGCTGTCTATTTTTAATCTTAAAAGGTTATAGTATTCACGTTTTCTATTTCCATTCAGTTACAATTTTGATTACGTTTATAATTCCGGTTATGTAGAAGTGGTTTCAATAATAGGTGCATTTTTGAGTTTAAAAATTATAAATTTTGATTTTCAGCATTGAGAGTAAGTTTATTCACATGAAACCAATTTGTCACTATTTACAGATCTGTGTTAACCCTGTTTTGTTCACTTACAGAATTTGCAGTGAGTATCAATTTGGTATCATCTGAAGAGGTATTTTTATTTGCTTTAACTGTAGGTCATAAAAGTCGTTGATGTAAATTATAAATAATACTGGCCGAAGCACAGAACCTTGAAGAACAGCACATTTTACTTGAAATTGTTATAACTTTTAATTTTCACTGCTTGTGATATAGACGTTAAATAACCATTAACCCTGTCATGTGTAAAGTCTAATTCCTAAATTCTCAATTTGTTTTTAATAATTTTTTAAAATAAAATATAATGGGATACTGAGTCAAAAGCTTTTTGGAAGTCTAGAAAAAAACTACTAAAGTTAGCTTCTGTTGGTCTTGGGATGAATAAATCAAGTTTGAAGTTCAGCAGCTCAGTTCATATGCTCAGTGTTTAGTTTTATGTTTAAACTATACTGGTTTTTTTGAGAAGTGGTTTTTTTAATTACTAATCTATTTTTACTAATTTCTTTAATATTTTGGAGAAAACCGGGAGTAGGGAGATGGGCCTGTAGTTTTTAAGTTCATTTTGCATCCTTTTTTTTTATGTATTGGTATTAGTACAGCTTTCTTAAATTCTGTTTGGAACACACTAGTCATCAGCAATAAATTGAAGATAGTCTTCAAAGGAGTATCAGATCTTCCTGGCACTCCTACACGATGCTGACATTAATGTTGTCGTGGTCCTGAGCAGAATAGGTTTCAAGTTTCATTATGATATTTTTGAGTTCATTCTCACAAGTAGAAAAAAGTACATTGAATTCGCATTTCTTTTAAGAGCGCAGTTTACTGATGGAGTATTAAGGCCATTTACAAGTTTTTCATATTTTCGGATATTTTGGATGAATATGTTATTTACGATTTTCCATTGTTTTTTTGGCACTACCTTCACATTTCAAAAATTCATTACGATAATTTTTTCCTTCTTTCAATTTATAGCTTACTTAGTTTTTATGTCTGAAGCTATATTCGTTGTGAGGGTATTTTTGTGCTTTTTATACATATCTCTGAGTTTTATACATTGTTTTATGTCTTGTGACAGTTAAGTTAATCCACGGCTTCGTTGATTTGCACCCGTCTCCATGACTTTTGTATTTTATGTCAGTATCTAATATGTTAATGAATTTGCCGCAACCATCGTAAACATTGGTTTCAGATTGTATCTGCTCCTAGAATATAATACTTAATTTATGTTTTAGTACGCTGTAATTTATTCTAGCACACTGGATACTGGCGTCTTTGTGTCTGTAGATGCTGATTGTAGATGGATATTTTCGGAACGTGATCTGTGATTGGCTGTTTGAACACTGCTGTCTTGATTTTAGTCTGTGTTCTTACAAACACATGATCCAAACAAGAAGTACAGCCATTGAAATCCCTCGTGAAGATTTCATATACACGGCGGTATCCAGAAAATTCACCAAAAACAATTCATCGAAAAACAGTTAATGGAAAAAGCAATTAATCAAAAGGCAGTTCCTCAAAAAACAATTCATCGAACGGCAATTAATCGAAAACCAAGAATTCGCCGAAACTCTAAATCATCGAATGAAGAGTTCGCATAAAGAATGAATTATAACACATGAAGCGAAGTGTCTTTATCTACAGTTTTTAATAGATTAACTAGTGATTTAATTGAAGCTTAGCATATTTCATTTATATATGTCATGCAGACATGTGTGGAATATTTTGGGGGGATAGTCCTTTCAGTCAGTCAGTATATGCGTTTTGTCAAAGATTATGTAAAAAAAACTTAATCATTAATTCTAATTCACCCCCCCCCCTTATCCTCCGCTCTCCTCATCTGAATACTTGGTGGGGTAGCAATGCTACTTTACCTGGGAATAATTAGAGAACAAGATGGTTTCCCATTGTCTTTCATGTCCGTATATATGTGTTCATGAGGACCTGTTTAAAGTTTGAAAAGCCCGAGTTTCCGGGATTCAAATCCCTGCCATCTCCATATGAGACCGGATAACTCACCTTCGGTTGAAGAGGACTGATAAAAATTCTTCGCGTCATGCACTAGATTCGAAATCAGGAAAAAAAACGGCTCGTTCATACCAACTGAACTACGGAGGCTCCGTTATTATTAGTAGTAATAGCATATTAGTATGTGACGTCCTCAAACCCACCATTTATATGGGAACAATTTTACTCCGATTTCGTATTAGAATCTTTTACAAAAATGTGTCTAATCGTTCCAGTTTTCAGTTAAACTATGTTAGGGTCTACAAAGAGACAACTTGTCGAAATTTTACATTGCAATAACTCTGATTTAGTGGAATAGGCTCAAACGTCGATATTTGTAAAACGCATGAGAGGTCTGTGTGGTTCAGTTTTAGTTCCAACAGGATCACTTTTATTACAAAAATTTGGTAAAGACGTTTCGAAACGATATCAATAATTTCGCTCTAGCTGCATGAAATTTTATAGTTAAGATCTATATTAAAATTTGTCAGATTTGATTTCAATATTTTTAGGAAAAAATTAGGTAGAACGAACTGTTTTGTCTCGAGATAAATCACTATCTACACAGTGTAGTACCAGATACTCATACAGAATAATGTAAAAAACAACAAAATAAATATTATCTCAGTAACCAACTATATATGTTATCAACATCTTAGATGAGGTTAAGTATTCTTACCGAACTCTAAATCAATAATTTAAGAAAATTCACCTTTCGGTGAATTATATACATATAATCATCGAAATAATAAAATTATGAAAGAATTCATCGAAAAATTATCGGTGAACTTCTTTTTCGATCAGTTACATTTGCGACGAACTGTCCTTCAACGAATTATTGCAATCCGTTAAATTAATTTCGCTTAATTGTTTATTCGGATTGCTTTTCCGAAGAATTGTCATTCGATAAATTGCCATTCCGTAAACCGTCTTTCGATTAACTGTTTTCGATGCATTTTTATATAACCATACATTGCTGATAAATTTATGAAATCTAGACAATGGCCGTCCCTCAGTAAATCAATATTTATGACACACATGTCACACAGAATGTTGTCCAGTTCTTGTGTAAAGTCGTAAAAGAGTGAGATTTATAAAGAGCTATTATGTAATAATCGTATTTTTTCTAAGTAAATGTTACATTCTCAGCTGTTTGCATGATTGTGAAACTAATGTGTTTAATATTTATATTCGAGTAAAGATCATTCATCCCCCATATTTGTTATAATCCCTACAGTGATAGTATTTTTAAAACCTTCTAAATAGTATAAAGCCAGATTCATGCTCCTTTATCCATATTTATGTTAATATTAAAATATCTATATTATAATCTGGGTCATTTAATATAAGTTCTAAATGTTCCATTTTATCTCTTGTACTTATGTTTAAATGCAATACGTTTAGGATTTATATTTTTTGCTGCATACAGTAAATGTTTCATGTCCGTAGTCAAATTTTCATTGAAGTATATTTTCCATCTTTAAAATTACCACTTACATCTCTAGTACTTATTTTGTATTTTATGTTCTTGTGTCTTGTGTCCTCCTTCTAACCATATATCTCTTATCTCCTTCGACCTGAATTTTACAATAATATGTTTTGTTTAGCTTGTGTGTGTGCATTGTGGATTCTGTGAGAAGCTTCGATGTCCTTTTCATTCATTCAGATCCACTTGAATTGTTTGTGAAATCTTTTGTATTGTCTCGCTTTCTTCCTTCTCTTGAGGGACACCTACTATTTCCAAATTTCTGTTTATGGCTTGTTTACTGAGATCATCAACAATTTAATTAATTAATTTAAATTCGCGCAATAATTGAAATTGAAATTTTTCAGTTTTGCAATTTTAGATTGAAGTTCTTTCATTTTCTGTGTTAGCCCAAATATCGTGTATAGAAACATGAATATATTTTGATAGATGTGTATTCAGCAGAACGTTTTAGTTTAGCTAATTCCTTTAATTCTCAGATCACACATTAAGTTAGCAATGGACGTAGCTGCACTATCATCAAGGCTCAGTGACTCACTCATTTGCCTGCGAGCGCTGATGAGCACTAGAATGTTAACCCTTTGGGATTAAGAACTTGACCGCTCTGAACTTGGTTGTTCCCTAAATCTTGAAAGTGATAGAGTTTACGCACTTCATAATAGTTTTGTTAACAACAACTATTTCTCGCATTCTTTCCAGTGTAAGGTAGTTGATAAGGTACATGACACAACTAAATTTAACATACTAATTCGCTATGAACCATCTTAAAAAAATGTTTAAATCGGTAGACTCTTTCATAGCTGCTTGCTGTGTTGCGCCACCTGGCGAAACTTTTAGTACCACACAATTAGTACGTCAATATTTGTCAAGGTGTTGTTGAGCAGTGAAGTTCGTATTCGTTGAAGTGTTGTCTATCCACTTCTTCAGAGTCAAAGACCTTGAAATTTACATATTCTGACTGGATATGCTCGCTCAGATTTGAAATATCTTTTTTTTATAGTTTTTAGAAATAAATTTAAACCTTGCTTTGAAGGACAAGAGAGAGAGAGAGAGAGAAGGGTTAATGCACTATATTGATAGAGACAGCTTAAGTCGGATTCTCTTACAATTACATAGACTGAAGATCACATAGACCGGATATTGTCTTAATGTCTCATAAATATATTTCTTTTTGTTGTTGTTGTGTTTTTATTTTCCTTGCCTGATATAGTGGGCTTTGTTTTCTTAGATTGAAAATCTAAGAAAACAAAGATGCTAGAATGTGGTCTCTCAGACTTTTGCTCTAAAAAGGGAGATGATTGGTGGCGCTCTCTCTCTCTCTCTTCGTGGTCCTTGATTATTATTATACAACCACCTCCTGGAGTCAAGACTCATCGAGGAAGGCAATAATAAGATGCATTCTAATAGATAATGTTTATCATACCCCATCTTAACTTGGTTCAATGTGTGCACACTACTCACCACCTCATTTGGCAATAAATGCCACTCACCAACCACTCTCCATGCAAAAAAAAAGTCATGCCGCACTCTTATGCATTACACCTTTATACAGCTTTCAAGAATGACTTTGTCTCTATTTCCTTCCCTCCTTCAATCCTTTGAAAAATATCCTGGTATCTATTTGATAAGCAATTTATATATCTCAATCATATCGCTGCTCATCCGCCTGTTTACTAGCATCTGTAATTAATATCCTCTCAAGCTGTCTTCATAGTCAGTATTCCATAATTCCGATATTGCTTTTGTTATTCTCCTATGAACTTTTTCCAGAGTTTACTTTTCACCTAGGAACGCAGGTGACCAAGTAGTGCAGATGTGGTCTAATCAAAACCTTGTAATGGGAATGACCACATCTTCTCTCTACTTGTCAGTGTTCTTCTTAGTATACTGGCATTTCTTTGTGATGTTGTAATACGACGTCTCCAATATGATATGTAGCTTTACGTTTTTGAGATCCAAAGTACAAAATCTTACATCTGAACTTGTTAGTACATCAGCATTATTCCTAAAAACTTTTCCCATCTTAGAATCATCCACAAACAGCTGAATGTCGGCTTGCAAACGACTCGCAATATCATTATCAAACAAATTGAATAGCAATAGTCCTAGAATAGAACCCTGTAGGACTCCACTGGTAACTTTCCTCCTGAGAGACATGGCATCTCTATACACCACCGTTGATATCGATTGGAAAGCCAGTTTGCTATCCAATCAACCAAGTGATTTTCCAATCCAATTTGCCGTAACGTATTCATCCAGTTTATTGTGGTACCCTGTCAAATACTTTCGTAAAATTCAGGAATATCACTGTATATGAATCACCCCTATCCAGAATAGTAGTCCCCTTATTATAAGATGTAAGTAAATTTGTAAAACAAGACTTCCTTTTAGCAAACTGATGTTGACCTCTCATGTTGAGAGGCATGATAGATTTGGTCTCCCGCGAATGAGTCTTCGGACTCCATGGAGGTGCCTATATAATAATGAAAATATTTTACAAAGTTTATTATCATCTTCACATATACAGTTTGCAAATCATCTTCACAAATATAGAATATTTACAAATATGAAACTGAAGTATTACTATTACATTTTTGTTCACAACAAATATTCAGTACATAATGTTAAGTGAATATCTTATTTAAATGTGTATAAATAATAATATTAACAATCTACAGGTGGCCATAAAATAACTTTCCCTCTTTGGAGCATCTGTAGCTAAAACCAATCAACTGAATGTGATCAAATTTTATATTGAGACTTTTGAAGGCATGGGGAGATGATTTCCCCGAAAAAAAGATTTAGTATCAAAAGTCGCCAATAAAGTAAATTTTGGCGTTGGCGGAGCCAAAAACAAGTGGATAATTACATTAAAGGCAGATAAAATGGAATAATAACATTTCGACGGTGTAAGCAACAGCCGCGTCACTCATTCCATCTGGATATGTGGCGCGTTAAAATGATAATAAGAATAATAATAATTAAACTAAAACAACAACTTGCGAGAGACACAGAAATGAATGTAGTGATTGAACTCACAGGAAATAATGTTTTATTCATTAGAATCAGGATCCCCTGGACCACATACACGATTTTCAATGTGCTGTCCTTTATTGTGTACGTTGTGAGACATGCTCTACAGCTGAGTGTTGGATGTTCATAACAGCCTGTTTTATGTTCTCTTTCAAGACATGAAAGTTGGGAACGCCATCAACATACACAACGGATTTCAAATACCCCACAGCCAAAGTCACAAGGAGTGCTGTCCGGGGATCGAGGCGGCCATGCTGTCGGAAAGAACTGACAGATAATCCTCTCATACTGAAATGCTGGCGTGAAAGTATGTGGCCGTGCTCCATCCTGCATAAAAATTATGGAGTCCAAACATTGTCTTTGCTGCAATGCAGGACAAAATTTTCGAGCATTCGTCGATAAATGTCTCCAGTAATGGAGCAGGTTAAAGGACCTGTAGGGGTAATACACTCAAAAAAGCATGGTCCTATTATGAAATCGGTGCTCCAGCTGACATAGGACCTGTACGCAGGTTATGAAGCCTTCTAAATTCCCGAAGGGCCGCTACGGCATTGCACTGTTTGAGGTAAAACAACTTAACAAGTAAAGGACGCTGAGGCAAAGCAGGACGCATATTGAGCACAATTCGTCAATCATTCGAACAACTGCCTGACCGTTCCCAATTCCCTTTTAAGTGGAATTGGTGGTGCTGTCACGTACGCACAGTAAAATTTGCATAATCCTTTTTCCCTGCGTCATTTCTCTGTTATTTTCGATCATTCTATCTCCTTTCTTAAATATAGATATAACCTTAGCTTTTCACAAATCTGATGAAACATCACATTTCCTCAAAAGTTATTTATTAATTTTTAAAGTTAATGAAGAATCTTTGATGTAAATATTCTCCCACATATTTCCAGAACTCTGTATTTATGTCATCCAATTCGGTTGATTTCCTAATTTTCGATATATTTATTTTTGGTATCTTAGGCGTATTTTAGGGCTTCCAATCTAATTGGTTTTGTATCAGTACTGATTTCTTCATTGTTGTTTAATATTAATAAATTAGTGGCATACCATAAATTCTTATGCTATTTTTCCATTGATAATTTTGTATTATATCAATTTGTGCTGTAGCTCTTCATTCATTATTTAACTTCTTTAATATTTTGTAGGATGTGTCTTGGTTTCTATGTGCATCTTTTTCTATTTTATTAATAAATCTATACTAATAATCATAGTGAACATTCTTTACCATAGTTTTAGTTATATTTCCTGTGTGTCGTTTGTTTTTGAAGGAATGATCTGTGTTCTAATTGTTTTATTAATTATCTTTTATAAAGATAATTATTCTTTTCTATATACCTATTAATTTTGGCAACTTAGAGATAATCTGTTAATCGTGATTGATGTAATATTCTAAAACATTCTTCTTGTAATAGATGTATTTTTTATACTTCTTATATTTATTTACTTCTTTTCTCCATTTTGTTAGTATTTCTGTTTTAGAAACTACTAAATAATGATTGGAAAGATGTTATTTTTCTGTAAACATTTACAGAAATAAATGTTTCATGATGAGCTTTGACAACAGTTGACATGAGCTTTTACACATTTGACAATGTGTAAAAGCTCATCGTTTACACATTGACGTAGTTTATGATATAGTCAATTATAAATTTTGTTTCTCTATCATTACGCAGACCACTCACCATCATGGTCACTTGCCTCTGAATCTTCTGCACCACTTCATTCCCAAGAGACCACACTTGAGCACAATAATCCACATATGGACGTATCAAGGCCTTATAAAGAGGAATAACAACTTCCTTATCTCTACTTGTAATGTGTTCTTCCACAGCAACGTAATATTATGAGCTAGCTTAGCAATATGTCTTTTAAACGTTAATTCTCTATCCACCCTAAGTCTCTAGCTTCGTATATGTCCTGGACACCAGTTCCATCGATGTGTTCCATAGCTTGTTTTCTGTTTATCCAGAAATGCATAACTTTACATTTCTCCACATTAAACTGATACCCATTATATTTTGCCCAATACTGTCAGCCTACTTAAATTGTTCTGCAAGCTCTCCACATCGTTTTAATTAACTATTACTCTGAGCCTCCGTAGCTCAGTTGGTATAGACGAAGTCCTTTGGTCGAAAAGACTTGGGTTCATTTCCTGTCCATGACATAAGGAACCTTTATCTAGTTTCTTTCGACAAAAGGTGAATCAGCCGATCTCATACGGAGGTAGAGGATTTTTCACCCGGCAATTCGGGTTTCTCTACCCTCAGAACAGGTACCCCGGCCCTTGAACACACACGGATTACAGTCATAAAATAAGTACTTAATCCCTCATTAGAAGGGCTCAACTTGTTCTAAGAGATGGCTGAGGAAAGGGAGGTAACCCCACACGAAATAAAACTATTCCTCTTCTTCATGTAGCTTCCTCAGTGAGAGGGTGCAGCACCATGCCCTTCCAGTTCTCTCTGTTGGTGGCTTTCCTTTTTGTTTCTGCATAGCCACGTGATCTTGTCCATGATCTTATATCTTCAAGCCATGTCCTTCGTTTTTTGCCTCTTGATTCTTTTCCCATAATTTTTCCTTCTAAAACTGTTAGTATCCTCTGACCTGCTGAACCTCTCAGTACATGTCCTGCCGATCTCATCTTTCTCTGGACCATTTCCTGTAATAAAGATCTCTGTGTTCTCATTCTTTGTACTGACATCTGTATTTGTCACATGTTCTGTCCATGGGATTTTCAGAGCTCTCCTACAGCACCACATTTCAAAGGCCATTATCAGTTGCCTTACTCTCTTCTTCAATATCTAGGTCTCACTTCCATATGTGAAAATTGGCCGAATTAATGTTCTTATCATTCTTTTCTTTGTCTCGATACTCACAGAACTTCTGAGCAGATCTTTATTTTTCCAGAATGCACCTTTAGCTATGGCTGTTCTTATTTTTATTTCTTTATCTTGCTTTCCTTCTGCAGTAAATTAGCTGCCTATTATTTGTATTCTGTTGTATGTTCAATTTTCATATTTTTTATGAATATTTCTGGCTCGGATCTGCTTTCTTTTGAGATATTCATAAATTTGGTCTTTTTTTGCATTTATATCTAATCCAAATTCTTTACCTTCTTCAATTAGTAGCTGCAGTAATTTGATTAAGTTGTTTCTGTTTTCTGCTTTAGAATGGTATCATCAGCATATCTAAGATTGTTGTATTTTATACCATTGATACTAATTCCTATTTTTTGTTTTTCAATCTTTTTCATCACTGTCTCACTATAGATAAATAGATTTTGTGAAAGGATACAGCCTAATCTAACTCCTCTTTTTATTTTCACTACAGAAGCCTCATTGTTAAACAGCCTGCATTTTTCTGTTTGGTGTAAATCATTTTTATAATCTGAAGTGCATGATCTTCCATGTCTAATTTATCTAATATATTGAACATTTTATTATGTTTTACACGGTCAAAAGCCTTCTGAAAGTCTAGGAAGACTATGTAAATAATCCTATTTCTTTCAAGTGATATTTCTATTAGTATTTTAAGTTCCAATATAGCATTAATGGTTCCCATTCCTCTTCTGAAGCCTTTCTGTTGTTCACTCAATTCACCGCTTATGGCTCCATCTTTAAATGCCTTTGCAAAATCCAGCAGAATATTCGTGTAGCATTTCCTTTTTAACCACGCTACCGGCCAAGACGTCTATAGACGTTCACTTTATCATGGATGCGAAGTGCTTATTAAAATTGTAATACCATTGTTATAACAATGAAATATATGATGGATACGAAGCGTATGCGGATGCGTATTTGATCCATAACGGCCGGTAAGGTGGTTTCCATCTCAGCTGTTACTTTATTATAAAAAAGACAACAAATTACTTAGGCATGACCAACCCTTCACAAAGCCATGTTGCTTTTCATAGAGTATCATGTTATTATGCACCCATTCTTTAATTCTCTTTTTGACCAATTTTTCCAGTACTTTTTCCACCATGCGTGAGTTACTGATTGATTTATAATTTGCTAATTCAGTCTTAGAACCTCCTTTATGCAATTTAATTATTTTGCCCTCTTTCCACTCCCTTGGCACTCTAAAGCTGAGAGTAATTAAATATCCTAGTCAAAGGAATTGCCAGTTCCCTTACACATTCTCTCCAGACCCGAGTTGATGTCCCATTTAATCCCAGAGCTGTATTTACAGTGAGGTTCTGCAATATCCTAAGAAACTCCAATTCATTCACCTCTGTTCACGCATTAATATGTGTCACATATATTAAAGCAGAAAACTCACTAGGATGATATAACCCTGCAACATGGTCACTCAGTATGTCGACTATTTTATCTGTTTCTCTCACCTTGTGACCATCATTTATAAAGGTTAATCTTCCCTAGTCATTTTCCTTCTTACTTTCCACATAACGAAAGAACTGTTTAGGATTTCCTAGTATTATTATGATTACGTGACACCTCCACGGAGTCCGAAGACTCATCGAGGGAGGGCGACTATTCCAAAACTCTGACTCCGTCACTCATCCATTAACGACAACGGACCGCCACTACACTAACGCCATCTACCGCCCACAACTATAATTTTCACAGAAAATCACAAACATCGATGCCCACGGCGGTATTCGAACCTACAGCCTTTTAGCTGGAGAGCGGATACGCTAACCACTCAATCAATCAGGCCGCAAAAAAAATCACCTTTCTCTCTCGCTCTTTCATTCAACATTGACCGCCAGTTTACAGACAATATTAACCATTGGGCGCTTAAATTCCTGATACTGGTTTATGATAAAGATTGTTCTCATAATATGATTTTGCGTTTCTTGCTATCCTGGTCACCTTTCTTGCCTGAGCCTTGTGCTACAATTCACGAGATTGCTGGTCTTCTTTCTCTTTGTATAGCTTCCACAGTATTTTCTTCTTTTGCAGCTCGTGCTTAATGATATTACTCAACCATCTAACACCTACCTGATTAATCCTCCTTACCCTAGGTATTCGCAACCATATGCCTGGGGAAGGAGAGTCCTAGGTTCGATTCCCGTCCACGACGGGAGGAGCTTAAGGATCTTCCTCAGCCATAGCCAAGTTAGCTGGTCTTGGGCGTGGACAGTAAGGTTTTCTCCGCCAGTTTATCTGAGGTTTTTCATCCCGCAAGCAGGCAAACTGGCCCCGTGAACACACAGGTTACAGTCATAAATACTTAAGGCAAGGAAGGCAACCGAAAACCACCTTGCTCATAATCATCTCCCTAGTATGGTAGCACATAGCTACCCCCCCCGGCCGTATGGCAGAAGGGAATAGATAGATACCCTAGGTATACACTTTAATATTGCTTCCTCTAGATGGTGGTGGTTTTTCCCTTTCAGTTGTTTCCGACGACTCTAGGTCACACTGTCGGCATTGCCCAAAACGTCTTCCTGTTGAGATTTTACAGGGTAGTTCACCATTGACTTACCCCCCCCCATTTTATGCGGGTTCAGGACACATATTCATGACTGTAATCCATGAATGTTCACGGGGCCGGTTTGCCTTTTCTGGGGAACGAAAAACCAGAGTTAGTTTCCGGGTGTAAAAAAAAACCTACCTCCGAATGAGACTAGCTAATTCACCTTTCTTCGAAAGAGACCAGATAAAGGTTCATCACGTAACTGACCGGAATCGAGCCCAGGTGTTTCTGACCAAAGTACTTCGTCTATACTGACTGAGCTATGAAGGTTCTCCTCTAGATGATCCTTAATTATATCTCATGCACTACTAACATCCTTATTCTGCAGTGTTTTATGCCATGGCAAAGATTTAAACTTCTTTCTAAGCTTGTCATAATCATCTGCATTTTAGTTCCACATATACGGGTTCTTTTCCTTATGTTATCACTTTCACCAGTCGGAAACAATGTGGTCACTTTGATTATGGATAGCTCTTCTGATCCTATGCCCAATTCCATACTCTCACACCTCTAGTCCCCCTCCATCAGTCGACTTTGTACTAATTCGCCAATGCTTGTCTTCCAGATCATCCGTAGAACTCCCTGACCTATAGCAATAACCAACTATATATTTTGTCTTACTGCCCTTAATCTCACACCTGATTGCTTCAAATGAACAGCCAGCCTCTCGCCTATCTGCTATTCATTTTGTCTGTAGTTCATCCGCTATCATCATCATCATCAGTATCCTACTCCCATCCAATCTGAAGAAAAAATGAAAGAGTTTGAGAACAGCAACCAAACCTTGGAGATTCAGTGGCAAACTCTGAAGAAAACATTGATTGATTCTGCCAGAGAGGCATGTGGTGAGGTTGTTTGCAAGGATAAAAAAAATCAGAACTCCCTGGTGGACACAGGAAGTTAAAGAGGCAGTGAAGGAAAAGAAGAAAGCATATCAAAAGTTCCTGTCAAATAAGTCACCTTGTGCTCTTAGAGAATATAGAGACAAATGCAAGAATGCTAAACACTGTGTAAAACTAGCTAAACAAAAGTCATGGGAGGACATTGGCAAGAATATAGAAAATAAATATCAAGACGGTGGTAAGATATTCTGGAGGTTGTTGAAGAAGCTTAAAAATGGAGGAAAGAGTGCTGTAAAAGGAGTTAGAGATGATAAAGGTGACATGAAAACAAGAGAAAAAGATATCCTTGAAGTATGGAGTAATTACTTTGAAAAACTTTGAAAAAAATGAAACAAGCAGTGATGACAGCACAGTGGTAAAAAACACCGACCAGGCATGCAGGCAGGAATACATATCCATACTTGAAATAGAAAAAGCTCAAAGGCTTGAAATGTGGAAAGGCAGCAGGAGTAGATGATATTCGACCAGAAATGCTGAAGTATGGTGGTATAAGAGTCTTACAGTGGCTGCACTGCATAGTCCAGAAAGCCTGGACAGAGGGACGAATTCCCGATGATTGGAGTATAGCTCTCATAGTACGTACCCATATATAAAAAGGAAAATAAAACTGAATGTGAGAATTACAGAGGTATTTCCCTACTGAGTGTTCCTGGCAAGATCTATGCAACTATACTTGACAAACGGTTGAGAAGAATTGTGGAAGAAAAGCTTGGTGAAGAACAAGCTGGATTCAGGCCGAACAGAGGCTGTCAGGATCAGATCTCCACTTTATGACAAATAGTCGAGAAAGCATGGGAATATAACAAAGATCTGTATTTAAGTTTTGTTGATCTGGAAAAGGCATATGACAAGGTGCCAAGAGAGAAGCTATTCAATACGCTGCAGTTATATGGTGTCGATGGGGCATTATATCGAGCAATACCTAGTCTTTATTTGAGTTGTAAGTCAGCAGTTAGAATTGCAGGAAGTACAGGAAGATGGTGTGATTGTTAATTTTGGTGTGAGACAAGGATGCACATTATCCCCTCTGTTATTCATTATCTATAAGGATCACATTATGAAGGAAAGTGGTATTAAACATGATATCAAAATTGGAGATGTTAATGTCAGCTCTTTGCTTTATGCGGATGATGTTATACTTCTAAATAAATCCGCTACAAGTCTGCAAGATTCTCTGACTAAATTGAATAGCTGTTGTAATAGATATGGTATGAAGGTCAGCAATAAAAAGACAAAGACAATGAAAATAGGCAGAATCATTGAAAATGTCAAATGTGTTGTGAATGGAGAACCCGTGGAACAAGTAAAGCATTTCAGCCATTTAGGCACGATTTTTACTGAAGATGGTAAATTAAATATAGACATAGACAACAGAATCAGCAAAGCTGGTATGGTGGGAAGTCAATTGAATAAATTCATATGGAATAAGAGAGAAATTAGTCGGAACACTAAATTAGCTGTATACAAGACAGTGTTCAAACCAGTTTTAACTTATGGATCTGAGAGCTGGGCCAGAAGTAAAACACTTGACCAAAGACTAGAGACCGCAGATATGAGAGTCCTGAGAAAGATTAGAGGCGTGAACAGATGGCATCAATGGCAATATCATATTAAAAACGAGGATATTATGAAAGAACTTGACATTGTCAGCATCCTGGAGTGCGTTAGCAGAGCTAATCTCAGGTGGTATGGTCACTTAAACAGAATGGGCGAGGAAAGATTAGCAAAACAAGTGTTCTCTGCCAGGTTGGCAGCAAAACGACCCAGAGGATGACCAAGATATAGGTGGATTGATACGGTACAAAGTGCCTTAGACGATAGAAATATAAGATCTGATAATGTTGGAGTCTTGACAAGTAACAGACTGATTTGGAGGAAAATTGTAGATAGGAAGTTAGTAATGATATAATTTTTTCATGTAGTACTATCATATCCTGTACACCCCTTGAGGGTACATGGCAGGAATTTGATGATGATGATGATGGTATTTGAAAACATTCAAAAAATTAGAATAATTTTAACGTAGTTCAAAATATTAGAATAATGCGAAAATAAATGCACAAAAATTACATGGGAAACCACATAATAATTAGTTCTTCGTTGCATATCCCTTAGCTTTTATGACCGTTAGTAAATGGTTGGCCATATTATTTACTATCGGTTCACGGTCTCTCTTTTTTTTTTTTTTTTTACCAAAACATGGTTTGCAGACTAGAAATAAGTTCATTTTTGTCTCTTGGGGAAACTTGACGTTTCTTTATAATTCCTGGCAAATTCTTAATGGAGTTTAAATCTGGTGAGTTTTTTCCAGCCAAGGAATTACTTTGATTTGTCTTTCTTTGAGCCATCCAATAGTGGTATTGGAAGTATGACAAGAAGCTGAATCTTGCTGAAAAATGAAATCCCCATCACATAAATCTTCAGATGCCGGTAAACATAAAGCGCTTAAGAATTTCTTGATACACTTCGATATTAACTCTTTCATACACAATACACAGCCTACCTGAACCCTCTCCGGTCATACAAGCCCATACCATGACAGAGGTTGCAAATTTCACCGACCTTTCATGCATTCCTTATCAAATAAACACACGTATCCCTTGATGACCATGGGACACACAAAACACTTTCATCCAAAGCATAGGAGAAACAGGACGCACAATTCCTATCAGACAAAAAGAACATAAACGATACATTAAATATAATAATTATGGTGAAGCTGGCCTTTCGGATCATGCCCTGAATACCTTACACAGAATTGTCTGAAAAGCACTAGCTGTCTACAGCGCACTAAAACATGGTATTAACGGAAATTTAAGGAAGCCTGTGAGATCATTATCAACCACCCCAATCTGAACAATAATGATGGTCTTAAAATCCCAAGCATATGGAAGGCATATATTTGACCCACTGAAACTTCCTCACTAAGAACAGGACTGTAGAAAATCCAGTATCTTAAATAATAATTGTAATACTAAAAATAGGACATCATTGTTTCTGAAAGAAAACCATCTCTAAGAAAAAATGTTTAATCCTGTCATCTTAAATGGAATTTAGTTTAAGGTAATTTACAAATAATTTTGTTTTCACTAGAGTTCATTACAGTAGAATAACATTGATCAAATCATTGTTTCTCTAGCTTACAGTTAATAATGTACTCAGCTTCTCTTGTATATTTATGTATGCTCCAGATGATGATCTTGATATGAAGATCGAAACCTCGGGATAATAATAAAAAAGTTTTGTAACACGGTTGTAAATTCCAAAAAAAAATTAATTGAATACTTTCATCTCTAAAAAGTACCAGTTTACAGTCCTCTTCACCCCACAACAGTCTTTGCTAAAACCATGCACACTAGCTGCCTTTTGCTTGCAAGTTATAAGTAGCTTCGTCTTAGGCACACGTGATATAAAACCTAATTTGCGAAGTAGTCTCAATGTCATAGATTTAGAATTTAGACACATTCACACCTAGTTCTTCCCATCTCCTGTGAAAATACCTTACACTTTGGAAGCGTTTTTTCTTCACAATATTCTTTAATTTCCTCTCATCTCTTGTAGTTATTACCTTTCGACCGCTATTGCAGCGATCATTTTTAAAACTTCGAGTTATTAGAATAATAGCTGCAATAACGGTTGAGTTTAGTCTTCTTTCTGTAGCCTTTCAATTGTTGAGTTTAGCCTTCTTTGAGTAGAGACACCATGCGAAACTTCTTAGCTTCCGATATGTCACTCGTTCGACCTATGTTTAGCAAATGATTAACTGAAATCCAAGCGCAAAGGATTCCTCACACAAGAGTCATTCCTGCAGCTACTGAAATATGTATATGCTATTTCTGTGTTCTTCTCAAAACCAATCGGAAAAAAATTTGGAATATTCTAAAATTTGGACATCGTTAAAAATTATTCCAATTTTGTTAATGTTTTCAAATAACAGTATTTTGAAATTTATATTACATTTTTATGGGTTTGAATGGTTATATAATCTACAAAGTACGTAGATTTAGATTATGTTAATTCATATTTGGTAATAATTATTTTCTATGGAATAAATTAGAATTGCAAATCCAGCGCTTTTTTTTTTTTTTTTTTGATTCGGAGGTGTACTATCCTGTCAACCAACCAGGCTGACCTTACTACGTTAGATATTTGGTTCTCATTCTATTTATTTTCTGTTCATCGTTTTTTTAAAATTGTAAAATAATAAATAATTTACTCTTATAGAAATTTATCTCTTTTCACTTTCCCGTTGGCTTATCTTTTCTTATAATTTTGTAATCGCATGTCGATCTGTAGCTATTCATTGGCTTTAAACATACTACACGATTCTCTACACTGCATAGCGAAAAGCACAAATGCTCAGATTAGTAAAACCCACTGCAAGCTTGCTGGTTGACCAAAAAAAATCGCACTTCCTACAAAGTAGCTTCTTCCAATATTTTAGCTTTTGGTCAGTGTACTTTTTTCTTGTCTGTAATATTTTTATATTCTTCGTTCTTATTTGATTTAGTTATTTTTTCATTTGTTGGATATTTTATGATTATTAATCTTTTATATGCTTTTCTGGCTATTTTCAACATTTTTATAACAATTCAGCTTGAGATAACTTCATATATGATCTTATTTTGTCAATGTTCACATTTTCCTCGTTGAGTATTTCGCATTATTTTGTTAGCTTGTGTTTAACTTCAAATGCATATTTTTTTCTGTTACACCTTTCCTAAATCATTTAAATTGTGATTAGGTTCTTCGAATCCTAGATGGGATTCGAACACCCAAGTCTTTCCCACCAAAAAAGGTATTTGTGTGTGTGTGTGTGTGTGTGTGTGTGTGTGTGTGTGTGTGTGTGTGTGTGTGTGTGTGTGTGTGTGTGTGTGTGTGTGTGTGTGTGTGTGTTTCATATATTAGGTTTTCATGGCTATTGTACATACTTTAAGGAAAATAACTTATATGACTATATAGCCGAATGTTAAAAGAGAAAATAACTAATTTATTTTTAAATGCACTACTAGTTTCGTATTTTTAGAAAACTTCGTCGCATGCATAATACATAGAAAAAAGAGATACATAAAAAAACATTATTTGGGTACATCACTAAAGTTCTAAATTATTAACCAATTGCACTCATTAGAATGAATTGAGTAGCTGCGTTGTTTTCGTTCACGAGCGCGTGGTCTCCAGACCGCCACAGTAAAGGAGAAACAATCAGAAAGGTTGTGGCTGAGGTTGACATTAAGACGAACAGAATTCAGTACAATTGCTGTTGCTTCCAAAATTTTTTTTTTCACGTTCATCATGGGATTTGTAAATATATATATGTATATAGACCAGTAATTACAGCAGATGTCATATTCTGCTACTGGTCATCATATCCTCAATTAGAAAGGTAGAAATGTCAGCTCTTCAACTTCCAGTAGGTATTGCGTTAGTTCTCATTAATTCAAAATGAATGTCACTATATTTTCTAAACTTGAGTTTGGAATTTGGTAGAAATGTCAGCTCTTCAACTTCCAGTAGGTATTGCGTTAGTTCTCGTTAATTCAAAATATAATGTCACTATATTTTCTAAACTTGAGATTGGAATTTGTTTCCTTTATTATTCTTTTTGATGTAGTCGGAACTATTCGCGCGTCTCATCTCAAAATACATGCAGTCAAATGTTTGGTTTGAGTGCATGTATTTTGGTTTCAAAATGTTTAAATACTGTAGAATTATCAATAGAGGATCATCCCTTCTGCGACATTGTAGTTTCGCTCGTGACCAATAAACCGTACTCCATAGGCACAAAAGGTATTTCTTTCAGTATTTAGGGATAGTTGTAATTAAGTTAATTTGAGGCTCGTAAGACGGAGGCGCATTCTCTCTGTAGTGAGAAATGTTTTCAATCGACCTTTTTATTTTCTTTTATGATTTTGGTTTACAAATGATTTTGGATAATATATTTATTCTTGTATTGAGTTCTTGCTAGCATTTTTTAAATATTTTTTCTTTCTTAATTTCGTGAACTTGTTTTTTGATAAGGCGGGTTTGATAATTTGGTGTTCTTTTCCTCTATTGATAAAAAAAGAATCAGTTTTATCTTTATTTATTTATTTATTTTTTACCTAGATTGAGATTTAACTGGCTGATTCATGTTTATAGCTGCAACTGATAAACTTTAAGTATGGTTTCGAAATCCCATCAAAACCATATTATACAGTTTGGTATTCTACTGTAGAATGCCAAATTGTGCCAAAAATTTAAGTTTGTTACAAAAAAGCACAATAATAATATAACGTGTCGACAAGAACACTTGTCAAATTAAATATTATAACAATTCATAAAATATTTGAAACAGTCCTTCGGTATTCGAATAATGATTAGCTCCTTTTGGCTCTCAGAAAGCCTTTTGGCTCTTTATTTTAATAATTACAATTAGATCCTTTGAAAAATTCTTACCCAACAAAGAGAATATTAACGATGGACTCTGTATTAAGTATATATAAAAACGTGCACAATGTTCTGAACACTGTGACATACAATTAAAAATATTTTCAAATAACATCAGTTTATTCTATAACCTTCCAAATGTTCCTCCATAGCTCAATTAGAAGAACGACAGTATGTTGCGCCCTTCGATTGGAAAAGGCCTGAGTTCGATTCTAGACGTGACCTGAGAAATCTGAATAGAGGTTATTTTCAATTGAAGGTGAGTTAGCCGACCTCATACGGAGGTACTACAAAGTTTTATTTCTCCCGGAAACTTGAGTTTTTCATCCCGCATACAGACAAAAAATACTAGATGGCGTTGGTGTAGGTGATGATGGTTGTGACGTTTCGCTGTGGTTAGTGGATTAAGTGGTGGAGACGGAGAGTTGTAGGGTAGGTGCCCTCCCTCGATGAGTCTTTGGACTGGTTACTTTTGTTAGTCCTTACTGTTTTGTCTACTAATTTGCATGTTTACACTTGAAGAAATCTCGTGCAATTTGGATAAAACATCGTGTTTTTCAATTAAAATAAATGTTATCTTCTTATTCCGGTCTTCTGCCTTATAAACTCATAGTCATGTACTCATGAACTGGCAAAATTTACATTCTTATATACATAAGTAGGGATGTTTTCAGATAACTATAGAAAAGCCGTATTTGAACTACGAGATTTTCAAACAATCAGCAATAACTTGAAATGATGTGATCAAAAGGACATTGTGTACTCCGTATCAGCGTCATCAATGTTGCGTATTGCATTAGTATTAATAAAATGAAATATCACTTAGACTACAAAAAACAGTGAGCCTCATAAATTTTTTAAACAAAAAAACACCCTTATCTCTCAACAACTTTTTAGTACGATATTGATTACTAAAAAATAATATAATAATTTGTCATCAAGTTGAAAACGCCGTAATTTATTCCAGGATTGGTAAATTTTACATTAGACATTACTAAACATTTTTCTCGATAACACTAATCATTAAGAAGATGAAAGAATTTTTCCTTCCGGACAAAAAGTACAGACAAACTAACTGTGGCACATAAGAATTAACCAGTATACCGTCCGTGATTATGGCATTAGTTTTCTAGTGATAATAATAAGCAACTACACTCAACTCGAAAACTAAAAATGAGTAGCAAAAGATTGTAGACATTGCACAATGTAAATGTAAAACATGTATTTATAATGATAAATTTCACCGATAAATTTCATTAATTATTTTCAATTCCAACTGATGACTTTCGTTTTCTTCTAATAGCTGAAGAAGATATTATTTGTTTTTAGCTATTAGAAGAAAACGAAAGTCATCAGTTGGAATTGAAAATAATTTATGACTGGGTTAGTACATCTAATAACACCTTTTTGCATTCTAATATGAAAATACAATTAAAAAAAAGATGCAGAACATTGCATTATTGTCCTTTAATAACCCATCGAAATTGTATTTTTAATATAAAATTAAAATAACTTGTTGAGAGCTTACCTTGAAACAAAGTTAACGCAATTATAATATTTAATAATACGGCAAATATCATAACCATTATTGAACAGCATATAGTCTCACATTGGAGGGACTGAACCGAAACTTAATACGTTCTTCACTACTGTCTATTAATGAAACCGGCTCCCTTTCGTTACACTTTTATAATATATCAACGGTGGCACGAAATGCAGTGCACAGCATTCTGGGGGAATATGACAGCAGTGGACTGGTCGAATTTCTTTCGGAGGAAATTAGAATATGGTATTGAATGTCTAGGGAGACGCTAGATGTGACTTATGGAATTTTGAGATGAAAGGTTTCTGAACACTTGAGATCTGTTAGCAAACGCATTGCGAACGTGATATATTTAATATTCCTGGAATAGTAATATATACCCGTAGAAGGGACATTTGACTCAGTCTGTAATAATACTACCCAAATTTATGCGCGTATTTGTTCCCGTATTCTGTTTCTCGTTAAGTAGATTTTTTTTAAATTTTCAAATACAGTGTATAGCAGTGAAATCGGTTTTTATTAACATTTTTTGAAATCTTCAAGCAGATAAGTGTTGTTTAATATTCTGTACATTTTATAGTATATGTGGAGTATTTAACTCTATAAAGTACAGCTAATTTAAATAATAACGTGTTTTCAATTGTTTGTTATTTCAAATTCTTAACTTTTATCATACCGTTGTACTGACGAAGGAATCGGTTGACTAAAATATCGCCTATTTTGTTCTGAATGGTTCTGAACCGTAGAAAATAGCAGCGTACCTTATTTAAAGCCGGATTCTGGATGCTCTAAAAGTATTAAGCCTCATCCTTCTCTTTCATCAAATCAATTTGTGTGGGAAGAGCGCATATGTAACCTCCATGATGCTAGATAAGTGAGAGAAGAAAGAGAAAGAAAGAAAGAAAGAAAGGCGTGTAGATTCAATTGTAGTAATTAAACGAGAAGAATCTAGGACTTTCTCTCCGTATATCCTGAATTAGTAGGTCTATTCCTGTGTTTTTTTTTTATTCCGGAAATATTGACTGCAGAGCACTTGATTACATATATAAAACAAAGTTAAAATTAAGAGAAAAAAACAGCGACAATATTCAGCCATTTTTTCGTTCTTTCTTCTTAACCCGTCGCATTTCTGCAATTAGCTGCCTCAGCGGTTACGAGTGGAGACTGGAAGGCCTGTCAATTTCCAGAATGTTTGAAGATAAGAAAATATCGCAAGAGGAAAAGAGAATACTGCTAGAGAATAGCACAAATGAGAGGATAATGAAAATGAAATGAAGGATTAGAGAAGATAAGGAATAAGAGGATTAAAAGATTAGAGAAGAATACGTTTAAACTTATGATGATGATGAATCAATTACATGCAGAAGAGAAGTAATATCTAGTGCTAAAGATAATGAAGAGGTGTTTGAAAGAGTGAAGAAGCTGTCTGATATTTTAATGCCAGAAAAAATAGAAGACGAATCTAATCACATAGTTTACCTGACTGAATTTTGCTCCTGATATCCTTGCGCGAAGGGCAAAACTTTTTGTAAACAATAGTTTCTAAACGTATTACAGTATTGTAATTTTATTAGTTTTTATGATAATTATTGCAAACTAATAGCACATAAAAAAGTTATCTATCTGTCAGCTAAATCCTATTCTATAGACCAAACATTATTTTTTGAAACTGCATAGGACGGCCAATATACAATAAGTAGGATGATAGTATCATACCTAACATTGTTAGTTATATATCTTTGTACGGATTATATTGACTTGCCTGATTATTAATTTCGAAGTGCTTATTTGAATAAATTGAATCAGAAGAATATTTGTGGCTTATATTACAGATCTGTGGTATCCTTATGTGTATTGCTATAACTATCCTTTGCTTCAAATTAGTCAGTGTGCGCCTAATAGTGATCGAACGCAGAACATGCTTATTTCATTTATTAGGATTGGAAGATATCATCGATCACCTTTACTGTAACATAAGCACAACCTTATTGATATGGAATCGTGAAAGCAATCAGTGATACCTGTCACTCTTCAAACGAAATTATTCTATTATATAGATACATATTCTTATTATAGAGAGAGATGCAATTCTTATATATTCATCATATGAGGGTGGTCTGAAAAGTTCTGGGCCTAACAATGAAAAAACGAATTTATAATTTCAAAATTATTTTTATTTTTCAACATAATCTCCCTTAAGACTGATGCATTTATTCCAGCGATGCTCCAGAGCCATTATCCCGTCCATGCAGTGGTTCTCAGTAAGATCTGCAAAATACTCCTCTACAGCTGCAATCACATTTTGATTCGAAGAAAAACGAGGAAGAGTTTTAGTTTTGGAAAGAGATAGAAGTCAAAGCGGAGCCAAATCTGTAGAATAGTTTGTATGCTCCAACAATTCATAGTGCAGATCCCTTAATTTTCCCATTGCCAAAACACCTTTGTGGGCAGGTGCATTGTCCTGATGAAAGATGACTTTTTTTCTTCTGCAAACCGGGTCTTTTTTCACGAATTTTTTCGTCTAGTCTGGTTGAAAGATTGGTATAATATTCCACGGTTATTGTTTAACATTTTAAGATAATTAATAAACATAATGCCTTTAGCATCCCAAAACCCCGATGCCATGACTTTTCCTGCTGATGAAACCGACTTTGTTTTCTTTGGCTCTGAACAACCGGCTTCTGTCCACTGTTTTGACTGCTGTTTAATGCTGAATCCAAGTCTCATAGTAGTAATAAATCGACACACAAAATCAGTTTTATTCTTGTTAAAGCGCTCCAAGCACTGTTCAGCGATTTTCAAGCCTACGCCTCGGTGTATCCTATGTCCGCAGTGGTGTTGAATTCTCAAGGCCGGTTTGCCTGCTTTGCGGGATGAAAAATCCCAGATAAACTGGGGAGAAAAACCCTCCTGTCCACGCCCAAGACCGACTAACTTGGCTATGGCTTAGGAAGATTCTTCAGCTCCACACGTCAACGATGGGAATCGAACCTGGGACACTCCTTCCTAGGCATATGGCAACAAAGCGCGCAGCCACTAGGCTAACCGCGCGGACGGGAGCTATCATCTGAATCCATTTTTTGTTTTCTGAAATTAACTAATTAGTAAATTTAACTAATTTGAGCCAAAATCTATCTACATGCTAGCTATATAAGTAGAATATTTAAACATTTTTATGGATAAAACAGTGTTTCGTAATCGAGTCTATCGGTAAGTCTGAACTATGTCATATTGCTTAAATAGATACTGAATCGAATGCTAGAGATGAAATCCAACTTCACAATTTCTATATATAAAACTTCACAAATGATAGTTAAATTTACAGGTGAAAGTATAATTGCGAGAACTTTGTACTGTAATCTTTGGAGATGTTTAAATATTAACGTTTCACATTACGACACGTTCATAACATGCTTGGGTCTTTGTTCAACCCCACAGTATTAAGAAAAAGTGCCATGTTTGGCTACCGATGAATGGAAGCATCATAACACATCTATAAATCTTCGTAATAAGCTGACGATGGGAAATTTAATCATCGAGATCTGATAATGGTCACCTGGCACGTTCATATTGTTACATTAAATCATTCAAATGATACGTGACATCCAGAAGACACGTGTGGTGTTGGGCTGGTCGACAAACGAAAACAACTGAAAAAGAGAGATTTTAAAGGAAGTAAGAAATAATTTTTTGATAATTATGTATTGAAATTCTGAAACTGAATGCTTGGTGTGTGTGAAACCGTAGATTTTGCATTGCACACCTGAAGATACACAAGATCATTACTGCACATCAAATTGTAAAGGCGACTTTAAAAAAAAAAATCAGTTGTTTAGCAATACATAGAGGATTAGAAAAATTATGCATCAGTGCTGCACAGTCATTGCTTCGGGTGCAAAGTAAATACCTTATTCTCTTATTCCTTATTATAAATACAAATTCCCTGTGGATCTACACACACACACACACACACACACACACACACACACACACACACACACACACACACACACACACACGATAGCAATACCTATGAGTTCGTTTGTGCATATAATCAATGTATATAGTTCAACTGCAATTAACATATCCTTCACTCATCACAATTACCTATTTCTTTCATAACACTTCCCGATATTCATTACTTCCATTATCCAAAGGTCACATAAATTGAAATTCAAATTGACAAGTTGAACACGTAATAAACAGCTAGCTGTCTATTCACATCCAGTGACGATTCGAGACATTATGATGATTACAGAAGCCTTAGAAATTAATTACAGCTGGAGTCCTTATAGAGTCGAATTATACTCGGATAAGATTTTTTTATGTGAATCCTACTCACGTTCATCCTATGTTCATCACATGAATCCTACTCAGTTCTAAGCCGAGAACTCTTCATGAGTACATTGTATTGCACGCGCATTTTTGTGTGTGTGTGTGTGTGTGTGTGTGTGTGTGTGTGTGTGTGTGTGTGTGTGTGTGTGTGTGTGTGTGTGTGTGTGTGTGTGTGTGTGTGTGTGTGTGTGTGTGTGTGTGTGTGTGTGTGTGTGTTCAAACCACATCAAGACCCCAGTAAACAGGATGGAATTCTCACACTAAGTAGTCTACTAGCTAGAGACATTCACAAACATGTCATCCATGTACTGTAGGATTTGATTCCACGACTCCTTGAATGGAGATCGCAAGTGTTATTCACTCAGCCAACCAGGTCAGCTCATTGTAGTACTTACTAGATTCTTTACTTATTTTTACTCTTAATTACTTCCTACATTAATTACTCTACTGTAAGAGTCATTTCATTTCTGGGTAATTTGCAAAAGCACATTTTATATGAAAAGAACATAATTTCAATATTAAACTGTATGATTCTTGTTAACTGCTCCGAAATAATTTCGCTATAGTCAAAAAATACTTAACGGTAACAGATCGTGGTGTAACAAAGCAATAACAGACAAAAATGTACTTTGAAATTTGGACTTAGGCTGATATCATGATTTTCAAATGCAAGACATTAGTACAGCGGTTCCCAACCCACCAGTGCAAATGCGCCGCTGTCAATTATTAAATAAGGAAAAAATAAATTAAAACTGGAAAATATAAATTTCTCTTAGTAATAATATTTATTGAAATCATAAAAAATGTTAACATTTATGTTATATTACGATTATTTTGTAATTCCTCTCTTTTATGTATTTAGTCTACAGGCAACAGTGTGTTTCAGGGATGTGTCACCACTTCACCAGTGTTATCGGCACACTTTGACCATACATTGTTTTCTCGTATTTAAAAACTTTTCCCAAAATGAGTAATTCAAATAAAAAATAACGAACCTATAAATTCAACAACGATTGGGAAGAAGACTATTGTTTTATCCAGAGTAAAGAGAAATATTTTTGCTAATTGTGCGATGATTTAATTTAGTTGTATAATAAATGTTACATGTGCATTTATCCTACTTTGATAGTTAATTAATTTGTTAATTGTTATCATTTAATATGATAAGCAAGTATAAATTTTCATAGAAAAAAAAATATTGGTGCCCGCACCTCTCTTCCCAATCTCGAATGCGATCATAACTAGTGTTTGAGAACTTCTGTATTAGAAATAAGGAGTTTGACTCCAGGCTTGATTCAGATTATTTAAGAATAACTGGTATCGTTAAATATGATTATATATGTTGGGAAATGTGGATAATTATGATATTCCTCGGAAATAGCACTAGTAGGCGAGAGGCGGTCCCTCTTTACAAGGGATTTAATAGCAAAATCTTCGATTAGAGGTAGGAAAAGAAATATGAGAGAGTAAAGAAAGCAATTTCTCGAGTTCCTCACGGATCGTTACTTATCCCGGCATATGACAGAAAGAGCACGTGCATCAGCAGTGAATAGCCATAAAGCGCTAGCCTCATAGTTCTTCATCGCTTCCGAAATTCGAAACAAAACGGACTAGGCAATCGCTTAGATCATCGACTCTCGTAACTATCCCTGCAGTTAATGATGCAGTTTCAGCTATATTATAAACTGAATGTTCACTGCACTATTAACTCTTAGACCATAAATCTTCAAATGTTCCAGATATAAATCTCTATCAATCTATCAATCTGTAATATACTTATTTGAAAATTGAAAATAGCACAATATAGCGAAATTTATGGCAAACAACATATACAGTTTGACACTGCTTATTTCAGACTCTCCTTAGCCAACTTGAAGAATTCTTCTTTACCTAGTTCATTCTACAATAATTTATGTTGTTCTGCGTATCTTCTTTCCACAACAGAATAACGTAGTAACCGGGCAGTGTCCGGTTACTACGTTATTGCTTTTACCAAATCTTGGTATCAGAGATACTTTATTCACGATTAAATACTTTGAAGTTAATACAGATTCTGATTTGTCTATTTTTCGCAATTAAAAAATTTTTATTATTATTTTTTTAATTATTTTATTTTTAATAAAAATATAAAAAGCATATTTAAAAACGTAAAACTAAAATAAAAAATTATCCCATTTTACGTTACTGAGTTAGTACACGTATACGACCTTTCCGAAGTCGTGCACAAAACGAAAAACAGCGAAAGCAGTCATTAAATGCATAGTAAGATACAAAATCGATAATGACTTTCAATATACGTCCTATACATTCGGTAAGAGAGGAATAATATTTTTTTTTGAATAAATGCAGCAAAAGCTACCTTGCCTATCTCATTTAATCGATCCTACCCTTTGAAAAATAATGATAACTGCTTCTATAGTGTCTGTGAAGGATTGCTTAGTATTTCTAACATATACTTCTAACATGTATATATATATATATATATATATATATATATATATATATATATATATATATATATATATATATATATATATATATATATATATATATATATATATATATATATATATATATATATATATATGATGTGTAATATTATATGTATGTAATATGTAATAATATGTAATATTATAATATGTATTGTGTAATATTATATATATATATATATATATATATATATATGTGTGTGTGTGTATTCATGAGCATTGACTCGGTTACTGTGATACATTTAAAAAAGATATTATTTAATGATTAACAAACCGAGAATAAATTAGAAAACTTTAATCATACAATTAGTTTCGGTTTATTATGGTCTTCATCAGGTATCTTTGTAGGTAGAAGAAACAATAATAAAAGATTGAAGATATTAAGAAAACTGAGAAGCACAGCTTTATTGTATTAGATATAAAAACGTTGTATTGAAATTCCATTTGTTCTATTTACGTGCCATTGTTTATTGTATGCGTGGTAGTAGACTCTTGAGAACGCCAGTATTGAACAACAGCAGTATGACTCTCAGGGATGTTATAGTCAAATTACTGTTCAAATGTTCAGGATAAAGGACGATCTCCGTGGATTTTTCTTTCAAATTCATCCTTGCAACGGAAAATGTTTTCAGATCTATCCCAGGAAACTGAGTAACCTTGAAAAGTATCATGAGGATTGTTAGAGAAGAGAACATGGCTGAATAAGGCACTAGCATTTGATCTTTTATAGGAGATGTCTCTTTTATGCTTCTCCATGCGAAGTTCAACAGATTCATTAGTTTGACCGTAATAAGAAACATTACAGTCACACCATAGTTTATATACGCCAGGATATTTTAGATTATGATGCTTAGGTTTAGGATGGCTTATAAGAGATCTGATTTTTGGAAGAATGGTGAATAATGTCCTGATGTTGTACTTTTGAAGGACGTTTGCCAATTTTTCGGAGACCGAACTGATGTATGTGATTGAGATGTTACCTTTAAAATTGGTAGTTTCTGTATTGTCGTGCCTAGGAAGATCTATAAAAAATTTCTTAATTGTTCTTTTATGATATCCATTTTGTTCAAAAATATGTGAGAGGTGATTAATTTCTTTTTTGAGCGCATCTGGATCGTTTAAAATAGAGCGAGCTCTGTGTTCTAAAGTGGAAATAGTTCCGAGTTTCTGTGGTGGAAAATGATGAGAAAGACTGTGAAAATATCTATTAGTATGCGTTGGTTTTCTGTACATAGAGATTCTAACTTTTCCAGAACAGCGTGAGAGTTATCAACATTAAAACCTACTTCACCACCCTACCAAAGCTTCGTTCTTTTCTGAGTCGCCCCAAATCAAAACACAACCAACTTCAGTTTCCAGGAGTTTATAAAGTCGTCTGCAACTGCGGTAAACCTTATTATGGACAGACTGATAAGTCTATTTCACTACATCTTGAGGAACACCAGCGTGACATCCCTTACAAAAGAACCCGTGCAAGCGCACTCTCTAGTCATGTTCTTTTCTCCGCTAGCTCTAATCTAAAAGCGCTTCAACACTAGATAGACTGGAATCTTACTACCAATATCTATAAATGCGGTGACGAACTCGAGAGACATATCGTAGAATCAAAAGAGATAGTTCTGGACCCATCACACATAAACAACAATTTAAGCTGCAGTTTGCCTGACGCCCACAGCGCAGTGATTGAGTTCTGGCACTCTTGAATCAGTTGGCTAGTCCTGCCACGCGGACACTGGTTCAAAAATGGCTGTTGCTATATCTATTTTGTTAATTTGAGAAGTCAATGTTTTTTACCTTGTTATTTTTTCAGTTTTTTTGTTATTTACACACCTGAAGAAGTCGGCGTTCCAACGAAACTAGTCGTGTTATATTAAAGTTTTCTGACCTTTCTAGGTGTTTTCTTAGTCAGTATAATTATTAATTTTTAAATATATATATATATATATATATATATATATCTTCTGTAGCTTCTCCAAAGATCCATTTCTGGGATGTACCAATTCCAGTGACTCCGTAACTTACCACATATAGGTTAAACAAGATGTACTATACCAGTACGAAAAAGAATACAAGTGACATTATTCAATAATTATGGAAATTGGATCTTTCTGACGCCTTGGATATTCTCCGCAGTATTGATTAGAAAAGCACCTCTTTATATATAGGCATTGTGATTGTAGGGGAAAAAATTTCTTGTTTGGAAATCAGCAGCTGAGTGGTAGGTTGAAGGTGAAAGTGGTAGTAGCATTTTGTTTTTCTGAAATTTAGATTCCTTCAGTTTGTTATTGTGAGCAATTCGTAAACAATATCCGTTTATAAATTCTTCTCTTTCTGAATATCCGAAGTCAGTACGCAGCAAGACATGTAAAGTGTAGTTCATTTTTACAATATATCTACGTGTAAATTGCATAATTGTACAGCAGTTTTTTTTACATATGCCCAACATTTTTCTCATGTTTTTTTCGGTTATTAGTCACTATCGGTAGTGGATTTGGTGGAAAGTTGTGTTGAAATTATAAGAATTTTCTCATATCCCTTCTAGGTTGTGAAATTTTTATTATTATTTTTATTCCTTTAATCTTCAGCTTTTGAGTCTCCAATACCTCGATACAGGCAGTTTTTTTTATTTTTAGTACAGTTTACAACCTTATTACAACTCATATTATTTTATGGGTTATAAAATTGCAGCCCATAATATTTTATGATATTTATTTTATTAGTCTTTGGGGATAGGATTGTTCTTTTATTTTTCTATGTTATATTTTCACTTTCAAGTATTTAAAGTTCATTACTTGTTACAGTATTTTTCCATTTAATTCTAATTTACACCTGATTAGTTCTTTAGCAATTGCCATTGCTTTCGATTTCTGTTGAGGTTTGAATGGTTACTTTTGGGGGATGATCTTTATTTTTTGCAAGTAATGCTACATCATCAGCATATCCAATGAAATTAAAATTTTCCTTTTTTGATTTTTATTCCATTACTTTCTATTTTTTTTTTAAATCTGTGATGATTTAATCCATGATTATGTTAAATAAACGTGGACTCAAAGAATCGCCTTATTAATCCTTATAGATATTTTCTGTGTTTTTGTGTTCTAATATCTTATTACACATTCAATGTTTGTGTATTCTATATTTAATACACAAACAAAAGATACCATGCAAATAATCGAGATATTTGCATGGTACTTTCTTGATTTCTTCACTGGAAAGTCGAAAAATATTCCAGACGAAGGCAGTGGCAAACTACCTCTGCACCTTGCCAGGAAACATTCTATGAACATGCCAAAAATGAGAAAGTGCGATATGGTGCTGGATGATAAGACCCCACCTGCCTTGAAGGCATCCAACATGCAACTGGGGAATTACTGAGGGTTTCTACAAGTAGAACTAGTTATTATGATGTGTCCAGATTAAGCCCGGAAAGAAGCTTGGTCGCGGATGTTGCTGGTTGGAAAAGAGAGGCTTCCTGTTTCCCAAGAATCCACAACATTGGAACTTGGACTGTTAGATGTATGAACTAATGTAAGCTGGAAATAATAAAGATGGAAATGGAACGCAAAACTCTGGATATATTGGACATAAGTGATCTTAGATGAACAGGAATGGGCAGTTTTCAATCAAGAGACTATATGGTGTATTGCTCAGGACATGAGACGAATTATAAAAATGGAGAATCTTTCTTACTCAGGAAAAAGATGGCTAGGTATGCATTAGGTTATAATACAGTGAGTGACAGAATTATTTCTCTAAGAGTCAGTGGACATCCAATGAATATGACCATCATACAGGTTTACGCACCCACTACAGAGGCACCAGAAGAAGACAGAAGAATTTTATAGCAAGGTACAAGAAGTAATATATGCAACATCTAAGCGAGATTTATGGCTTCTTATCGGAGATTGGAATACAAATGTGGGAGAAACCGAGGAACAAGGAATAACAGGTCGTTTTGGTTTAGGTATTCGTAACCCTGCAAGGAATAGACTAGTTGAGTTTTGTGCAGAGAATTCTTTGTTTGTTGCTAACACCTACTTTAAACAGCACAAACGGAGATTGTACACATGGATATCACCTGATGAACAATACAGAAATCAAATTGACTATATCCTTGGACAAAGAAAATGGAGAAGTGCAATTCAGTCTGTCAAGACTTTTCCAGGTGCAGACTGTGTAACAGACCATGAATTATTAGTGGCTACGAATACATGTGAAATTAAGGAAACTGAAAACAACTCAAATGTCGATCAGATATGATCTTGGAACATACCGGCTGAATACAATATTAGTATACAGAACAGATTCAACACACTCAATTTGTGTGAAAGAGAACCAGATGAACTATGCGAAGAGATTAAAGATATAATTAAAACAGAAGCAAAGAAGAATATTCCAACAGTTTGTAAGAAGAAGAAATCTACATGGCTGTCAGAAGGTGCCATCAAAACTGCTCAGGAAAGGAGAAAAATGAAGGTGACAGGAAATTTGCATGAAGTACGACATTTGAATGCAGAGTTTCACCGACAAGCCAGAAGAGACAGTGAAATATACTTTAACCAGGAATGCCAACAAATAGAGGACCAAAATAAAAAAGGAAAAACAAGAGATATTTTCAAAAAAAATCAGAGAACATAGGGAAGTTCAGTACCAAGGTTACAATATTGAAATGTAAACACAAAGAATATCTTACAGAAGCTTCAGACATCAAAGAAAGTTGGAAAGAATACAGAAGCCCTTTACAGAAATGACTTCAAAATTACTTAGAAATTTGAAGAGCAGGATTATACACAGGAGCCAGTACCACTGGAGAGTGAAGTGAGGTGAGTACTGCAACAGCTATCCAGTAAGAAAGCACCAGGAGGAGATGGAATACCCATTGGGCTGCTCAAAGTCCTGGGAGAAGAAGAAGCAGTTAAAATTTTAACAGCTCTATGCCAGCGAATTTGGATCAAAACCACATGGCTTAGGGAATGGAAAAAAATCGGTTTATATACCTTTATTGAAAAAAGGCGATGCAAGAGAGTGCGAAATTTGCAGAACTATAGCACTGATTTCTCATGCAAGTACAGTCTTACTTAAGATCATTCAGGAAAGACTAGAACCATTCATGAAGAGAGGAATGCCAGATGAATAGGCAGGATTTCGTAAAGGAAGAGGAACAAGAGATCAGATCGCCAATGTGAGATGGATAATAAAAAGGGCGCAGAAATATAAAAAGAATGTATACCTTTATTTCCTTGACTATAATAAGTTTTTTGACTCTGTAGATAGTGTGAAACTGTGTAATGTTTCACACTATTGGGAAGTACCAGAACAATGAAGTACCAGAGTATTTCATTATCCTTCCGATGAATCTTTTATGAACAAGAAGCTACTGTCCGAACAGATCTTGGAGAAACTGAGTATTTCACACTGGGTAAACGGGTGCGACAAGGATATATTTTATCTCCGTGCCCGTTTTACTTATACAGCGAATACATTTTAAGAATGACAGGGCTGGAGGAGTCTTCAGTTTGGAATTAAAATTGGTGGAAGAAATATTAATAATTTGAGGTATGTAGAGGATACCACCTTGCTAGCAGAATGCAAAGAAGATTTGAAGGAACTTATGAAAGTTAAAGAAGAAAGTGTCTAAATGTGACCTTAACGTTACCTCAAAAAGACAAAAGTTATGGCAACATGTGAACTTAATGATTTTGAAGTAGATGGGAATTAAATGGAAGTAGTTAACAATTGTGTGCTCCTATGATCCCGAATTTATAAATATGGGTATTGTACTGAAGAAGTTAGAATAAGATTATTACTTGGAAAGAAAGCAATGCAATGACAAATTTAAGCAAAATCTTTAAAGAAAAAGATATTAGTCTCTCAACAAAAATCAGAGTCGTGAAAGCAATGATATTCCCTGTGGTACCGTATGGATGTGGAAGTTGGACCCTAAGAAAGAGTGAAAGAATGAAGATAGATGCATTTGAATTATGGGTTTGGAGACGCTTACTAAGAATACCATGGACTGCAAAGCAAACCAATAAATCAGTGATAGACAGAATAAAGCCAGATTGCTCCCAGAAAGCTATGCTCATCAAGCAAAAATTGTCATACTTCGGACATAATTATGCGAGCAAACTACAGTCTGGAGAAGATGATGATGATTCTTGCTAAAGCTGATGGAAGCAGGAGAAGAGAATTAGAGAATTAGAAACCAAGAATTAGATGGGTTGATGGAGTTAAATAAGCAATTGGAATATGCCTGGAAATTCTGAAAGATAAGCAAGGGAGAGATCTGAATGGAGAGCATATTTTCATAGAATCACCAAGAGTCGAAAAACTCCTGGAACATAACAAACAAACCTCTAGTACAATTAACACCACTGGTAAGTTAATGATCAGATAGTCTAGAAAACCTGCCTCTTAGCAAACTTGTCAAACATCAAATTTTTCAAGCTATTTATAGCCTCCCCTCCAGTAAGTAAGGTAAAGTGATTTTTCCACAGTAGGCAATAAAAATCGTCGATCAATTGAAAGCATCAAACAATTCCATGCCTACGGTGAGATTCCAACCCACAACCAACAGAGAGCGGAGATTGTCTATCGGCCGGCTAACGGTTTATCAAAATGGCAAAGGGAATGTCTAATAATCAGAAAAATATTAACATAATTTATGGATAATCAAAGTCGTTGATTTTATAATTCTGCTATGCAGAACTGTATGATATATCCACAGCGGTATCATTGTAAATCAGTTCTCGAAATGCACAGTTTATATGGTAATAATTTGAAAAGAAATGAGAGCTACATAAAATAAAATATATATGTATACTGAATAAAATATTCAATATACTTGTAAACTTTATTATATAATTTTAAACTATTAGCACTGAATGGATGTGCAATAAAAGGCGAGAACGAAAACATACTGTTGAAAAACAATCTTATGGTAAACACAGTTTATTACATTGCTAATGGCATGATTCTGATAAAAGTTTGTATGTGTTTATGTGCTGTAAGTTTTGCATGCAATAAAGTGTACTGTGTTTATGTTCCGAAATATGATACCAATAAGTAAATATTTTCAAAACACAAACTCATAAATCAATCTATAATATAATTCAAGCTGCATCATTTATTGTTAAAATAACTGCTTTTTTAAAGTTTCTCTTTTAACTCCTCTCCTTAGTCAACTACGTTGTTCTGATTCTGCTCATACATACATTCTTCAACTACAACAGCGGATGCGCACGAAGTTAAAATCAAACTAGCAATAAAGTGTTTAGTGCTTACGTATCCTAGTAACTGGACCATAGTATGTATTGTTTTTGCAAAATACTTTTATTTATCCTTCACGATACACCGCTGTACGTCAGGGCACACAAACAATAAGAATTATGAAATGTCAGAATTTACAAAAGTCTGATTAAATACTTTTGTGTTTGTCCATGTTATCAGTTCAGATGATTTTTCATGTAGTATAACAATAGTTGGGTGAAGATTTAAGTTAAAGGTAGATATTTTCTAAGCTAACACATTCCATACGATGTCACAGAAACTATGCATCGGCTTCATGATTTCATCACACTCTATTTTCAAAGTCCTTTTTGGGCATTTATTGGCGTTTCGGATGACTCTGGAATCACCTATTTGTGCATCTTTTTTTCCGTTATATCCTTCTGACTTGTACGTATCACAGTAGTGCGCTGAAGAGGAAGCGGAATGATAGTGGACAATTCATTTCTTTTTCAAGTGATAGATGATTTTAGACTTGCTTCTGTCAAATAAAATATGGAAATATAAATTTATTTAGAACAGATTCACATATATTTGGTTAAAAGGTATACTTCCGTTATTCAATAGAATAATGTAAAAAACAAACTATTGATACTATAGAAAGGACCTTATTGATGAGCAGACAAAAGTTCATCTTTATTCCATTCTGTACACACCGTAAGTTGGATCGCACAAAATGACGAACTGGCTTAAGATTCAGCAAGTTCGTCATTAGTATGCTGCATTAAAATCCCTTTTCATGATTCGACAACTTAACCCTGACTTCAACCTTCAGAAATGGTTGCATAGAAAACCGAACTTCTAGAAATCATCATAGAATGAAATATTATTCCTGTTACAGAATAAGTATATGGTTCATTTATCTTTAAAAACAACCGTTGCGGTCGCTTTTATTGTCTTACAAATAAGACTCTTAGTTGTGTTGGTTGTCTCTGTTAATCATACATGACGGTATACATAAAATTTACCAAAAACAATTAATCGAAAAGCAATTTTTATTATTATTATTATTATTATTATTATTATTAAGAGAAACCTCCAGGGAGTCAGAGACTCATCGAGAGGGGCCACATACACACCAGATCTCATACATATTCTTGAATTCATTCACACTGCTTACACTCACAATATCCAATTGCAACCCATTCCAATCACGCACCACCCTCTAAGAGACAAATCTAGCCTTCACCCACTTCTTAGTGGTATTCATTCTTCCAAGGATGCCCTCTCGTCCTTTCCCCACCCTCCATAAATTGAAAAATTCCATCAATTGAAATCCTGTATGACCCTTTTAGAAGTTTGTAAGTCTCAATCATATCACTCCTCTTTCTCCTGTTTGCTAGTATCTGCAGTCTACAAATTCTCAATCTGTCTTCATAATCAGTATTCCACAATCCTGATATCATTTTTAACACTCTCCTTGCTACTCTCTCCAGTATACCAGAATCACAACAGAAACTAGAAGACAAGAACATGCGCAGAATAGTCCAAGTGAGATCTTATCAAGACTTTGTAAAACGGCAAAATAACCACCTTATCTTTACATGAACATTCGTTTCAGCATCGCAATTATCTTTTGCGTGTGTTTGCAATCTTTGTCACATTGCCCCTAATCTTCAACTTCCTATCTATTAACACTCCAAGATCCTTAGCGTCATCAGTTTCTTCTGGCCTAATCCTACGGCATTAGATATCTAATCATGACGAAGTGAATGACTTTACATTTACTCACATTGAACTGACACCCATTTTAGCATGCCCACAATTCCAGTCTATTCAAATCATTCTGCAAAGACTACATATCGGCAGCATTCCTGATTACCTTACCTATCTTTGCATCATCAGCAAATAACTGTATGTTACTTGTCAAATCCTTCCCAATATCATTAATGACAGATTGAATAACAGTGGACCAAGCACTGATCCTTGTGATACACCTCTTGTTACCTTAAACCTTGCAGATTAAATCCCCCGGATACCACTTTTTGATATCTGTCAGTCAGCCATCCTCTTATCCATGCTAATATTGTATAACCCAAACCCATTTCTCCAATTTATGCAGAAGTCTACAATGCTATATTCTATCAAAAGCCTTAGCAGAATCCAAAAGTATCATGGTGAATCCATTCCCCTTGTCTAGTTCAATGGTAACATTGTTATAGAATGTGCGCAAGTTGCAAAAACATGACCTTCCCTTATTAAACCCATGTTGTTCATTGCTAAGTAGAGATTCACTGTCAACCCATTTCTGAATGCAGGCCTTAGCCAGTTTTTCCAAAATCTTCACCATCACTCCTGAGATATTAATTGGTCGATAGTTGGATACACCGGTCTTTGCACCATCCGTTTGCAATGGAATTACCATACATTCCTTCCATTTCTTGCGGATCGGATTCTTCCCTGTTCTGAGACTCATATTAAACATCCTGGTCAAAGTAAGGGCCAGTTCAGCTGAACACTCTTTTAGAACACGTGCTGATATTCCATCAGTCCCTATTGACGAATTCTTATTCAGTTTGTGCAACAGCTCTAATACCACGGCCTCACACACAACTGCGTTTCTTCATCTAGTAAAGAGATAACAGTGAGCTCAATGTTGCGTTCACCAGGTTGATAGCCTTTTAACAAAATGGGCACTCATTAACCAAACAACCTCTTCTGTATCTGTAATCCTCTCGCCATCTGGATTTACAAGACTTATTCTTTCATATTTATTCTTTTTTTTACTTGCAGCATATTGATAGACTTCTTGTGGGTTGTCTTTAGCATTCAGAGCCAGTTTCTTTTCTAAATCAGACTTTGCTTTCCGTACAATTGTGATTATTCTAGCCTGCTGCTTATAACATTCATAATAGACGTCATCCTTATGCAAACGGTATTCCTTCCACATCGTCCTTTTCTTACGAATCTCTTGCTTAATAAGATTTCGAATCCATTTGACTCCTACTCTATTTATTCTTCGAACTCTGGGAAAACATTCTGATGTCGCATCATTTAAGCGTTGTTTAAAAGCTTCCCATGCACTGTCGATATTCTTTCAATCCAGCAACCGATCCCATTCCACTGAACTCAGCATACTCCTCAGTTTGTCATAATTTCCTGCTTTGTAGTTCATCGTTTAATCTTTTCGGAATGGAACATTCATAAACTTAGTCACTTCCCAAGTGAGTACCGCATGATCACTGTCACCAACTGGAGGCAGAATAGTTACGTCTTTAACTGAAACGCCCTCTGACTATAAACAAATCTAACACTCTTTGACCTCAAGTTTTCACCTTTGACTTCTCTCACATGCTGCTTGTGGAAGTTGTCCCACAATAACTCAATAAATTAATTTCATTCTTCTCATGAGATTCTACTGCTACCCAATCAATATTTGGATAAATAAAGTATCCATTATGATTACTCTTTTCGGCTCAACTTTTCTATTTGGTGATGCATTTCTTCATCACCAGCAACCGATCCACCAGGTCTGTAACAACACCCCACTATGTGATTTATCTTGCTTGATTCCACCTCACACACCAGATGGCTTCAAACTCACTGCCGGATGAAATATTGTGAGTAGTATTACTACATTCATAGGTCTCAAATTTATCGAATGACAATTTTACCGAAATGCAGTTTATCGAAAAAACAATTAATCGAAAAATAGTTAATCGAAGAAGCAATTCAGCGAATGGGAATTAATTGAGAAAACACAATTTATAGAAAAGCAATTCATGGAAAGCCAACAATTCATCGAAACTATAAATCATCGAATGAAAAGTTCACCGAAAAATGAATTCCAAGACGTAAAGAGAAGTTTATTTATCAAAAAGAACTGCAGTTTTTATTGGATTAACTTGAAATTCAGTTGAAGCCTAGCATGATATTCCTTTTGTGTATGTTATGTGAACGTGTATGGCATTTTGCTTTCATAATTACAAAATGGAAAACTTGGATTTATTTACAGAACAAAACTAGATGCTATGCCCAGTTCTCTTTATCTGCAGACTGTGCGAGCTTATGGTCATATTAATTTCTTCTTTTTTCTTTTTCAACCTGTAAAGGTGCAGTGATCGATGAAGGTGTTTCCTCAAGTTTTTCTTTTTCATTCCCTTCTACTTTTCTAATCCAGTTTCATTTAGCGTAATAAAAACTAGGGTGTTCATTCAGCACAGATGAGAAGTGCTCTTAGTCAAATCCATACGTTCAAACGTTCTCTCACTAGTTACGCATAGCCATGGATATTAGAGGTTTGCAATATAAATTATTTCAATTTTAAATTTCAGTTTTTCAACGTTTTATTCATAAATATCTGAACTATTATGCACAAAATGATGAAGATACACTTTTACACGTTTGCGTTCTGACAATCAACTAGAAATATAATGTGGCAAGTAGTACACTTGGTATTGTCCTCACAATGCGTCCTCCTCTGAGGTTGCTATTTTCATTATCCGAAAGTTAGAAAAACAATGGTAAAGTATGTTTTCTTTAATTACTCAAGTGATTTTGGTTAAATTCATAAAAACTGACAAAAAGCATTACATTAGAAATAACAATGGTATATTCTTGGAGTTTATCAATTGAGAATCACCTACCTGGTCTAAAATCATCATGGCATTCCGGATCCATCTTGTAGCTGTGTGCGAGAAAGTAAACAAATGGAATAATACATTTTAATCATTTTAATGAGAAATTTTGGGAGAGAGAAAGGCAGTTTATCCGATAACGAATATAATGAAAAAAAAAGTTGAAATTTCAGACAGCAGTACAAAATAGTGTTGAGTTTTGTTTTATATAATTTTTCTTGGTTGTTCCTTACGTTAGTATTATGAATTACTGAACTATCACATGTGGTCGAATATTCAGAACAACTGTTCTAATTTTGAGAAAACATACATTTTCCTATACTGTCATTAAAGAATGAGAAAGCGTTGGACGATCTTGTTAACAAGGAAAGTTTCTTAAAATTATGAAATGGGGATGAGTGGGAGGTGAGATTCAAATCGCTGATTGCAGTCACTTCATCAAAATAAGTTCATTAAGAAAGGAAAGTGAAATCCCTTACACGATTTTTGTTGTAGGAGAATCCTTGCTTGAATTTATAAACATTTTCCTCTTTGTAGTTGTGATTAAATTTGACTGATGCATGAAAGTAATTGGTCACTAAAATTTGTTTGGTAGCGTTTTCACGTAATTCAATCAATTCTTGAGGAACATTTTATTTGATTACATGGAAACAACTGTTCGGTATGTTTATTGGAGTGATGTTCTTTAATTATTCTTTCTGTACGTTTATCATTTAATGCTTAATTGCATCAGTTTTTGACAACAAAAATTGGTAATTTATGAAAAAAAAACAGAGTATTATCTATCTGCAGTAAAAAGATGCTCAATTTTCGTGAACTGTTTGTTTATGTCGTTGCTCACTACATTTCTCCATGTTTTGATTTTCGCTGTGACTTATAAACTGTTTATAATTATCAATTTATTTTATTAATAATGGCAGATAAAAATCAAAATAAGGATGTACTGAAATGAAGCCCAAAGAAGGCATTACATTAAATCAGCCTTTCTTAATCCTTTTACCCTGGAGGAACCCTTGAAAGAATTTTCAGGTGCATGGAACCCTGGTTGAGAAACGTTGCATTAGATACTAAGATTAATATTACTAAACGCAGTGACAATGGTGTATCGAATGATGCGATACACCGCAGGCTAAACTTACCTCGCACTACTTTGATTGAAGTTGTTAGAAACAAATAAATTGGAAAACAAAAAAGTGCTATACTATTTAATATTACAGTTATCATTAAAGGTAACAATCTTTTGCTGAAACAAACAAAAAAAATTGAATGTTATAGATGGATGACAAACTGGTTGACGTGTTCACTTAAACCAAGCCATTCAGAATAACGTTTACGCTTGCTAAAATTATTCGAAATTTTTCGTTTGCTTAATTTACGTCAGTTATTAACTTTATTTACGTACATACACTGC
This sequence comes from Typopeltis vanoorti, assembly GCF_054136105.1. Classification (NCBI taxonomy): domain Eukaryota; kingdom Metazoa; phylum Arthropoda; class Arachnida; order Uropygi; family Thelyphonidae; genus Typopeltis; species Typopeltis vanoorti. Next base: position 81,508,905 of record NC_143551.1, on the reverse strand, counting down.
TTGGAAAGCAGTCAACGGACAACATAGCGTGAGGAACAAACAGCCATTGAGCCTATCATAATCAGATGTAGGACCTCCTTTCGTTGAGATTATTGCAGCAATCTCACGGGGCATACTTTCTACAAGCATACCATAGTAACCAGTGGTAATTGATTGCTATGGTGTGCTTGTAGGAACTGGAAGAATGACAACACCATTCTTCCTGTAGACATCCAATGAGGTCCTGGACTGTTGTGATTGGCACGTCCCTACTTCACCTGACGCTCCAGTTCATACCACAGATGCTCAATACGGTTGAGATGAGAGCTTTGTGGAGGTCAGTCAAGTATGGTGACGTTCATGTCCATAAATCAAGGAGTTACAGCAGCATCCTTATGACTTGGTGCATTCTCTTGCGAAAGAGACAGAGGTCAGTTCCATAGAAACTCCACAAAGTAGGAAGCATTGGATTGCCCAGAATATTTAGATACCTCTCGGAGTTCGGTGTTTGTGGCACCAGCAAGAGAATTCCGAGGACAAATCAGGAAAATTAGGACGATATTACTACACTGCCACTTCCAAATTTCATAGTTAGGTTTACACAGTCTGATAAGAGACGTTCACCGAGCATCCGCCACGTACATGCTTCCATGTCCCTATACATGCTGTTGCACAATTGAAGACGACTCTGCATGTTGGTTCAGGTAATATGAGGCTTGAGTATTGCGGTCCCATCATGGAAATCCACATTGCCTCGGTTCTGAATGTTTGGTGCAGGTTCCTGTTCCAGTCGATGTTCGGAACTCCGCATTTGACGTGTAGGCGGACGAATGGTGTTTTTTCCCATATTACCCTTTGTAGCACCCTACAGTCACTTTGGGCGAATGTGGATGATATACGGCTTGCAGTTGACTCCCTACGCTTCCATTTCATGACTTGGGATGACCCAATTTATCAACAGTTTGCCGAAAAGGCAAATTGTTGATAAAATGACTGCATTGTTTGATGAATTGATTGCACCATGCATTCTATCACGACTTCTCTTACAAACTCCGGCAGTTTCTTTCTCAGTACCGTTATATGGCACGATGCTCCTTGCCTATTGCGGGGGGGTATGTCCGTTGACCTCTTTCCTTGCAGCATATAAGACTGCTTAAAACCTTTACATGCTGTTTACATCTACAGATGAAAGAGGAAAAAAGCAGCGCTTCACTATACTACTTTGGTCTGGAACTTAACGTGTCAAATTACCGGGATATACCTGTATAAACACGTGATCAACCAACAGTTTTCCCCAGTCGCTCCACTTGAGCACATTTGCTCTTCAACCAACAAGTTGTGATGTTTGCGATTGCCTTTAAGTTGGAAATGAATTTATTTGTTCTGTGTCAGACCATCACCAGCTTACCGAAGATCTGCGGTGACTTAAAAAAGTTGAGTAATTAGTCTTTTGAGCATGGTTTTCTGGCCTGAGCGAAAATAAATAAAGATATCCCAAAATATAAATTTAATATAAATAGAAAAAAATCCTTAGCCAACGTAAGTATATTTTTTTCGTATTTCAACCTTTCGTTAATGGAGCCACTTAATAAAGTCACTTTTGCTTTAATGGCAAACCTTGGTTGAACTTTGTTTATCAAATATAATACTTAAATATTACAATTATTGAAAACCTGATGATGTCATTTAGAGGATAATTATTTTTATCACAGCTAATTACACTGCTGCGTCAACTTGCCAAATTAAATTGAACTACTGCAATACAGTGTGCTTATGCGTGAATGAATCAAACTTAAAACAAAAACAGAAAAAAAATATTCAATATGCACGACTTTACTAAATAGCAATAGACACCTCCGACGAACTTCAGAAAAATGAATGCGACTATGCGAATTGACAGTTTTACCACTCTGTATCTTTGAACAGCAATTAAAGATTCCTCATCCACAGTTGGATGTAGAACATAAATAGAAGTCACGGATGAAAATTAACCCAAGATACTATTATACAGGACCAGACTGCGATTGATAGAAGCGACGTCGCTTGAGAAGGCTTGTTATCTCACTTCCTAAAGAATCTGTGTTTGGAGATATGAACAAATACAAGCAATCATGTAAAAAAATTGTATCATGTATTACTCCATTTCTACTGTCGGATGCTTTCGGATACAGAAGGATCCAGTATTAGTTGCAGTAAAGTTTTATAATTTCATTCTATTTACTCAAAGTAATGTCGCTTATTAAATAAAAATAACGCTTCGCTCATTAACTAAAGAAGTAGGTTTGTCATGAACGCAATTATTAGACAAGATATAAAGATGAATATATATTATTTTATTCATATAAATATGAATAAAAATTAATAGTGTAATGATAAACAAAAATGCACTCATAAATCGATTCTGTAAAGCAGTTGAAATAGGTATTCTTATATATTTGAAATGGCTGTTTTTATAACACAATTGGATAAAGGATGATATATACGATTACAATATTTTTTCCGAGGAAAGGGATTTGCCAAATTTTAAATTTTCATAAAGCGCGTTAGCAAAGAGAATTTGAAAATTATTATCCTAGATAATGCAATACTTACGTTTGAGCACCAGATTAAGTCCACTGATAGCAAAATCCAAGGCGTCATCGAACATATCATTCGACCAAGAATTTCTAGTGTTCCTTTCTTTGTAAATGTCGTGAGGTGGACTAAATTCCAGCACCCGATATAAAATATCTATGATGATTTCCTGGCATCTCGCTGAGCAAGGAATTATCGCCATTTTCAAGCATTTCACTGAATGTTTCACTGAACTATATTAAAATAATATTAATTAATTAAAATAAAATTGAATCTCTGCAATAAACAAACAGTAATCATACTTTGATAAAAACAACGAACTTCCTCGCGAACCATAATTAGAAAATAATCTCACTATTCTAGTTCTGCATAAGTTTTATATTTCACGTTAACCTCCAACATTACCTCTTCTTATAGAGATGTAAAGTTAAAATTTTGGCTTTAGATATTTATTATTCAGTAAATCTAAATGTGGATCTTTTATGCTCGAGAATTTCTGACACAGCTAATTAAGACTATGAGACGTGCCATCTCTAACAGAGATAAACATATGCCATAGTTTTTAAAGTAGAAAAACTCGCTTTTTAATCATAACATACCTTACCATCACTACTTAGGACAAGTTAGCTGTGCTTTGTCTTAGATAAAAATCCTTGAAGGTTCCTCTCTTCCTTTAATATAATTCAAATCCACATAATTTCGAATAATTTCTTTTACAATAATCCAGATTCATCTGTGAATATCCAGAAGGACATTTGGTATTTTAATACATATATTTATATACGTTAACCATGTTCTACTATGTATATAAAACTTAAAATATATATTTTCGAATGCATGAAGAAACGACATAACATGAAAATAATCCAGAATATCTTCTATAAGTGTCATTTTCCAAGCTCACACCAAAGCTTGCTTGTATTGCTACGTTAATCAGTAAATATTCTAAAGTAATGCTTTGCTAAACACAAATAAATGACTTACGAAGGCGTATCTTCATAGGACTCAGGAAAATTCTGCATGCTAGTCATATAGATGAAAAAGTTTGGCAAACAATGACCCATATTCTTCTGGGTTAATTGTTTGAGACACTCTGTAGTTTTTCTCATTTGATCTATAAAAAGAAGAAAGAGTAAATAATAGCATCTACTATTATAATAATTAACTAATAAGTATCAATATAACAAATAAATCTTGAATATTGGTGATTCTTCGATATCACTTGAATATCTGAAAACGAAAGTGTAAGAAAATATCATGTGGTTTGTTGAATGAGTTTATAATAATTTTCCTATTGCATAGCACTTCAATTGATATTATAAGCTTGTAATTATGAACCAGCATATGAAGGGTTTTACTATATTTTTAAACTTTACCTTTTCGTTAATACTATACTAGAAATTCTATTAACATTTGTTCATGTATAGTACGAAAAAAAACTGAATAATAGATAATTGAGAATAGACTCCATAACAAAAAAAGTTAATGTCATTAAGTTAATGCTCACCTGGCAAAATATCACCTGCTTCAAGGTATCGCCTTCCATATTCTCTCGTCGTATTGAGGAAAGTTTTAAGCGTAGATTTGAAAAGGAGCCACTTCTGATGCCGACATGTCTGCTTCACATTTTGCTTGATACATTTTAGAACGTCGTTTAAAATGCTACAAAAAATCACAGTATATTTTAATGACAATGAACAATTACGTAATTCGGCTTCAACTGTAGAAAGTCGTTTCATTTCTAACTCCCATTTCCTTATTTTCTACGTTTCAGACAAACATCTTGAAGAAAGATGTTTGAAGAATTATGGAACTAGCACGCTTCAAAAATAAATGAATACGAGAATAGGAATTATTCATTTTTAGATTATTTCGTTTATAAGAAACTTGCCTGTTTCATTAAAATCGGCATCTTGTCATCAAGGTCTTGGCATCTGTCATAGACCACTCTGTATCTCTTGATAGTTACTGAAATCTAAAAGGCGCAAAACTAGTCATGGCGTTCACGATGGATTTGCAGCCGCCCGTTTTTTTTTTTTTCAAATAAAAAGCTACATGTCCACATGGAAGCAACCGTAAATTAGTGGAGTCATTGATCTCTGCTTTTTTCATTGGAAGTAAAAAAATCAAAAGTAATGTATATATGAAAAAAGCAAACCATAGATATGTTACAAGTGAATTTCTATAAATCTCTAATAGCATGAAATTCTGATAAATGCAAAGAACAAATAATTTCTATATTTATCATTAATTTAGTATTATTAATTGGAAACTTATAAATAGAAAGAGTGCCTCGTTTTAGCTGCATTAAGTAGAGGTGACACCCTTTGTTTGAAAGATGGGTCATAATGAGCACTACTACATTATACACATTCTTATATAAATTTTAAAAATTTGGATTTAATTTTATTTAGCCATTCATAATACGTTATTTATTATTACTAAAATATCCATTTATAATTTATGTTATGTATACTACCATACTGCTATTTATAAATCATTTATAGTTACTTTAAAACCGAATTAGATATAATTAACTAAACATACACTTACAGCTCTGCTGGATATGTCATTTCAGGTGACCGAATTTCTTTTAGTCCAATCTCCATATTTTTAAGACAAATGTGAGTTCTGTTGATGTTTTGTTTCATTGCTATTTCGGTACACACTTCCCTATGCATGTAAGGTATAGGATTACCTATTAGGAAAGAGTAAAACTATAGTTGCTGATATAATCATGTTTTATCTTTTTTATGTATCATTTCATGTATATGAGCCACTGTGAATGACGTATTTAAATATCAAAAAATATTTTAGCTTCTCAGAAGATCTTTTTTCATTTAAACTTACTTCAGGAAACAGAGAATAAGAATACCTACCATCCTCTAGTCTCTTAATCTCTGAAACTGTATCATTTGTTCTTTCAGTTGACGAACCACTTAAGAATATACTTTCCAAAAATTGAGACATTTTATCTTCATCCTGTATGACAACTGTCTCCATTACTTTGCATACCCTGAAACCTGTAGCATCCGTAATAACACTTTTCACTGTCAAGTTAGAAGAATGCATGGGAATTTGCAATCTGACGAGAGTGAGTAGATACTCTAGTGACTTGACGATGTCGAGGGGACAAAGTTTGAGCTCTTTCTTTAGACAATCCAATATTGGTTTGTTGTTTCTGTAAATAAAAAAAAATAAGAAAGATAAAGTAAAATATTACACCATTCTTAGAGCTGATGGTTATTTATTCATTTCAAGACTGAACATTCGGATCATTTCCATCACCAGTATATTAAAGATTCAGAGGTTCGAAGATTTTGTGCTATATGCAATAAATAAATCATATATACTTTAAAAAAAGTATATATGTGATTTGTTTAAAGGAATACTTTATTCCTTTTTTCGCAGCAGAGTTTCGATACCAAAATGTATATTGTCTTGAAGAGACAGGTTGGAAATTTTAAATTTAAGCCGCTAGATTAAAATCCAGGAGATATCAGAGGTATATTACTCAATCAGTTATTTTCTCAGAGCAGTTTCTCAGTTTTCGAATATAAACAATCTGACTTTAACCTCGATTCGCCAACTGGAACACGACAACTCAGCAGTATTTGAAAATGAAGTACTAAAAGAATTTTCACCTTGCTTTCTTCCTTCAGAGTTGTCTTAATTTTCAAACCTCTCTCTCTCTCTCTCTCTCTCTCTCTCTCTTACTCTCTCTCTTTCTCAAATGATCATAATATATGCTTCTCTTCACTTCAACTTTTCTTTGCTCATTTATCAAAAATGCCCTTTACTGATGCTATTTTCAGTAAAATAAAATCTTAAAAAAGTTTCTAAAAATTGCGCTTTATTGCACTGAGTGTAGAACTGACTTGAAACAAGGTTAGAAAATGGTTTCAGTATTCACCAAAATGAAATATATGTAATGAATAACAGAATATGCAGGTTCCTTTAATTTCAAATTAAAGACAAACAAATATCTTTCGGGGGGGGGGGGGGTTTCAGATTCAAACATGTTGCGTTTCAATTATCCTCCCTCACTCAATCTGTTTCTCGAAATCAAAACGCAGGATGCCTAGAGAACGAGGATAAAGTTCAACATTGAAGTAAGGATAATTGAAACGCAACAGATTTGCATCTGAACCCCCCCCCCTGCAAGATTGCGTCTCCACTCTCCAGCCAATATGCCGTCAGGATTGAATCCCGTCGTAGGTACAGATATTTAGAATCGTCTTACTAATTCTGTGTGGAAAGGAATTTGCGATCCTACTTCTTCTAGCAGAGACTTCACTCCTAAAATCCTAGGATGTACTAGGGTGACCTTACGGCTTCCAAATGTTCCTTACAATTTGGGATTCGAACATAGAAATTGATTCAAATCGAGCTGCGGGTTTCCAGCCAAAGGACAAGTTCCAGTTTTCCAATTGAACCGGAAGATGTTTCAGAAAGTCAAGAATTAAAGCATGGCGTTCTTCGAAATTTACAAAATAAATAACAGCTGTTTGTATATTATCGATAAAATAGGAGGAACGCTTATTTTAACATTACTTATTATATTGAGTAACAGAAATATACCATACCTTTTGACACTATTGGATTCTTTTATCACTGTGGAATTTGAAAATATTTTTTCCACACAGGAGCGAACTACAGCAAACTGGAAAAGGGTTACACACTTCTCTGTCTTGTCTCTGAGGGAACCTAGAATGTAATTCAAAATCAGTACGAACAGCTAAAGGAAAAAGGTGTAAGTTACTAATAGTATCCATGGCTATTGTTATGCATGATTATTTTTTAACACGTCAGCACAATGTACCTTTAAAGAGTTGTACCTAAGGGCATTATAAAGCGTGGTTGGTAGCAATTCTTTAACATGTCTACATAATACTATATTATTTTTTAAATCATTGGGAACTTGAGTGTACTGACTTCTAGATGATTAACTATAATAATAAATACAATAGAAGAGAGTTCGGTATTTATAATTCAAATGAAAAGATTAACGAATATAAGAAGTGGAAAGAACAACCAGCAAAAAACATGCATAAATACAGAACGATGGGATAGAGGAAAGACCAGCAAAGTTAGAATAAGCATATGCATAACCTTTATTGAAAAGAAAAAAATTGTTTCCTCAATCCAGAAAACCAGAATGAGAAAACTTCCTGTTTTCTCAGTTCAGTTATTTCATTTCATTTATATGATTTATTTATTTTTGTTCTTAATATCACCGAGATTTAGATAAAACTGTGAAACGGGGGAATAATGGTCGAAATCCGTTGAACAGTCGATCTATAGCAATGTCATATGACATGTTACTTTTTTCTTCTCTTTCTTGTTCAGATTTACCCACTGTTTGGGGTCGACTACTCCGAAATTCTAATCAACGAAATGACCCTAATATTCCATATTGGTTCGAAATGGATTACAATCATGTACGATATTTCAAGCTACCTACGGAAGAGGCAAACTTCACACTTTGCCTTTTATTTTAGTCCACTATGAACTGGGGATATTAAGTAACTTAATTCTAAATTAGTCGAAATAGATTGAAAAAAAACGATGTCATTAGTGCAAATGTCTATAGAGAAAGTCATCCTCAAGCACACGATTTCGAGGGAAAACAGTTGAGAGCCACCGTAACTTAGCCGTTAGAGATTTTTTTTTTTTTTGGTCATATTGTTGGAAGACCTGGATTCGAATCCCGTATAGGATGAGAAAAACGTTTATCAGGACTTTTAACTGAAAGTGTCATTGTGAAAGTGTCGGAGGAGGACAATTTTTCCTCAGGAGACCCGGATTTTTCATCTCGAAAAACAAGCACACTGAATAGAAGAACACACGAAATCTACAGCTAGTGTAGAGAATGCAGAAATGCAGATTTCTTACAAACCTGGTATGCATATAGCATATCGGGTTTTTAAGAAATAAAGTTTCTTGGTAGAGACAGGGTTATGAGCCTAACAAGAAAAGGGAAGATAAGATGAGATGTAAAGACATTCGAACCATGCAACATGCTGATGATGATGATGATGCAAAGTTGGGGAGGGCGATAGTGAATGCAGAAGATGTCAAAATCTTGCAGGATGATTTGGATAGATTGGAGCTCTGGGCTAAGGAGAATGGATGTCAGTTTAATGTGACAAAATGTAAGGTTATGCATTTTGGGGTGAAAAGATTAGCAGCAGTATACCACATGGGTGGAACTGTACTCCAAGAGATTGATGAGGCCAGGAACTTGGGAGTGTTGGTGGATAGGGAGATGAAGTTTAGGGGGCACATTGCGAAAGTAGCTAATCAGCTCATCAACTCACTTGATTGTTGAAAAATACCTTAACGAGCAGAGACAAGCAAGTTATTGTACCTCTGTACCGAGCCTTGATAAGACCTCATCTTGACTACTGTGCCCAGATTTGGTCACCTCGGTTCTTTCTTGATGGGAAGGGGATGGAGAGGATCCAGAGGCGAGTGACTAAGATGATAGCAGGTCTATGGAATGAACCATATGAGAACAGGTTTAAGATTTGTGGGTTGCAGAAACTGGTTGATAGGCGGAAAAGTGGAGATATGATTGAGACATTCAAATTGCTAAAAGGATTCTATAAGATTAATTCAGAGGATATTTTTGAGATCAGGACTGGTGGTGGGAGAACTAGGAGACACCTATGGAAGCTGGGCAAGAGTGTGGTTACCAGTGGTGTTAGAGCTGGGTTCTTTACTTTTAGAGTGGTAAATGAGTGGAATAAGCTGCCAGAGTCTGTTGTGGGTGCTATGACAGTGAGCGAGTTCAAGGCAAGGTATGATAGATACTGTGAGAATGTCGTATAATTGTGTGGACATGATGTTTAGGGCCTTCTTCGATGAGTCTAAGGACTTCCTGGAGTAGCCCGAAAATAATAATAATAATAATAAACATAAACAGAAGCTTCGTAGAACGTTTCTCCTTCCAAAATCCTTTCATGATAGTCCAATCAGACTGAATGTTTTAAAGAAACAATTATATTATAAATGCGATCAAATTTTTGAATCTATCTATAAAGCAGTTGAACCCATACAGGTGTCTGCGGAAGCGATAGAGGAAGAGGAATAGAAGAAGATGAAGAAGTAAACGACATTCTGGGATCATTTGCACTTAGTGAAAAATAATCTTGAAAAAGAAACACCTCTCTAGCTTTTGAAAAAAAAAGTGTTAAAGTTTTTTTTTTAATTAATGGATTTAATGCATTAAATTGTCCTATAAAAATTATCAAATCGACAATTAACAGAATCATTCCAGTGTAGCTGGAATGATTCTGTTAATCAGTGGTCAGTGACTCTCTCTCTCTCTCTCTCTCTCTCTCTCTCTCTCTCTCTCGCCTTGTATAGCTCGACATACATCCAAGTCGTTTAATTATTTTCATTATTTGTCTTATTTCATTATTTATTTCAAATTACATTCATTCCATTTCGTCCAGGTTTTCCGGGTTAAATTATTGCAGAATTTTTAATTTTGTCTTTTTAACACAGGTCGCGTTGCCACTTTTGATAATATCCAGTTGATCCTTTACAATAACCTCCTGGGGGAACAATGTGTAAGATCAGAACTGTGAAATAGCCAACATTCAGACTTCTTGGGAATCTATAGACACGTTTATCAACATTATCAGTTGTTTGTTTTAACTGATTATGCCACTGTTGATAAAACCATCATTAGCGCATTAACTTTATAAATTGCCTAAATACTCACTGAATACAAATCGCTATTTCAAATTTTTCGCACCACAAAACACACTGATCTTTTATGAAAATGTCTTCATCTTGATATCTTATGATTACAATGGAGGTGGATATGCATGAGCACAAAACTATCTGAGTAGGTGAACAAAGAACTGTCTAAGATTAGAAACTATCAGCAGAGTTTTGTCTAAAAGAGCTTGACTAAAATATCAATAATTTACAAGCTTTGTATTTCATTTACAAATCTGTTCGCATATGAATTATTTCATTTTCTTTCTATATGATAGTAATTAATATGCCTTCAAGCGATTGACAATAATTCCTTACAGTGGTGAAATTCTCCAAAGTGATAGTTGAGATTATTTTGGCATGATGATCTTCAGAAAGAAATATATAAACTGTTTTCTTTGTCTCTTGGATCCTCTTTACACGACACTTTGATGTATGTATATATAAAAGTAATCGAAGGTGTTACTCATTTCAGCTTAGAATAGAGATAAAAATGATATTTTATGTCAACATGTCTACGTTAATAGCTATTTAAATTTATCGCACCAAGATAAGAACCTTTAGTTATTAGTTACTATAAGGGCTTGCCGAATTTTATCTGTGCAATTCTCTGCTTAGTACTTAAGCATTGTAATATTTCTACAGATAGAAGATGCTAATTCCTCAGTGGGGAAACATAATTTATTGATTTTAGGTAGGTAACATTATTACAATTTCAGTAGAGAATTATATACTGTATATTTCATTTTAAAAGAAGGTAGGTACAGACAATATGAAAAAATCTTACCTATTCTCATCGTTTGTATACTTTCTTTTATACGATTCCATAACATCTTGAGCAAACCAACAGCTGCTGTTCGGTACAGCTCCAAATCAAACAACAAACATTTCAGCTTTTCGTTGTTCCTCAAGCACTGGAATGTGTGGTCCAGAATCCTGCAATAATCATAATGAAATATAGTGTTATTGTTAAAGTAAGAGTCCGTGAACATAATAGAATAGATAATTAAAATCATTCTTTAAAAAATATATAAACATCCCCATACAAAAATGGAATCTATCAGTAAAACGCGAACTAAACACGATAAGCAACGGCGATACAAAAGACGTCAAAATGCCTCCCGATCAAGGACTCTGCCCCATGTTATACTGAAAGGTAACTCCATGACCTTTGTCCATTCGAAAGCTTGAACAAGGAATGCAGTGGGAACCAGACAACTGAATGAGTAAGGCTAATCGCGGAACTGTGGACTGTCTATATTGTCACGTAATGTCTTAAGGCATATTGAGACTGGCAATGAACAAGAAATATCAAATTGTTGTCCGCCTTGTGTTCAGAAATCACTGATTACTTAAAGAAAAGAGTGAAGCATCTACAAGACGTCTAATAGAGCTGCTAAAATTGATCAAATAATGCTAGACAACCATCGTCTGTAATAGTAGATATCTGAATAAATCATATATTGGACAATAACCATTGGAATTCCATTGAGGATTTTAAGCTTGTCCAACAACAACAAAAAGTAACAACAGCTAAAGTGAGCAAAGTAATATCACCATTAGACAGCAAACACTGGAGAAACTTTGTAGAGTAATTAATTCCAATTCCAGTTATTCCATACCAAAGATAATATTTTAGCAGCAACAAGACTAAGCCATGTGCTCATCATACATTATGCTTAGTTGCAAAAATGCAAAATAGCAGTGATAGTGGAGTGATAGTCTGATGCACATTTTATGGCACCCCTAGATCTCTTGATATTAGTAAAGCATGGGCTAAATAGTGGCGCCTACTTGAACATTGCTGTTGTATTAATCAGCATGTGTATATTCATATTGACTCATTGGTGGTGATGTGACGTATAGTTGTATTTCTGAAGACTCGCAGTGGGCCAACACGTTACGAAGCAATATCTAAAATGCGACGGTAGTCTGAAACGTTCTCGGCCTCGACCATAGATGGAACACTATCGACAAGTTTCTTTTCGTCTAAGTTAGTACGCGTAAGCATCCATGTGAAATTGCAAGTCATTCTATGAAGTAGTTTGTTTTATACAGCTGTCTGAAGCAAAACGTGTTGTCTGTATCCCTTGAAATGGATAAAACTGAGAATCACGCGGTTATAAAATTCTTTGTAAAAGAAGGTTTAACGTCAAAATAAATTCATTCGAAGATCAGAAAAGTTTATGGGCACTCCTCTCTTTCGTTTTCGACAATTAAGACATGGGCTACAGAGTTTAAACGTGGCCGTACCAGCCTGGAAGATGATCCACTTGAAGGACCTCCAAAAAGTGTAACAACACCAGAAAATAATGATTAAGTGCACGATATGATATTTGATGACCGGCGAGTCAAATTGCGTGAAATTGTTGAAACTATAAGCATTTCAAAAGAACGTGTAGTATATCTTTTGCATGAAGAATTGCATATGAAAAAGCTTTGCCCAAGATGGGTGCCACGCTTGCTCACAGCAGATCAAAAACGCACTCGCACGAAAATCTCTGAACAATGCTTGGAGAGTTTTATCAGTTTTATTCATTAACAAAGTCGGTTTTATTCTTTAACAAGAATAAAAACTGATTTTGTGCGACTATTGATTACTATCGATGAGACTTGGATTCGCTATTAAACACCAGAATGCAAAAAGCAGTCAAAACGGCAGTAAAAATGGACAGAATCAGGTTGTTCAGCGCCAAAGAAGACAAAGTCGGTTCAATCAGCAGGAAAGTTTATGGCATCGGTGTTTTGGGACGCTAAAGGCATTTTGTTTGTTAATTATCTTGAAAAGGGTAAAACAATAACCGGGGAATATTATTTCGATCTTTTAACCAGACTAGACGAAAAAATACATGAGAAGCGACCCCGTTTGCAGAAGAAAAAAATCATCTTTCATCAGGACAATACACCTGCCCACAAAGGCGTTTTTGCAATGGGAAAATAAGGGATCTGCACTATGAATTGTTAGAACATCCATCCTATTCCCCAGATTTGACTCTCGTCTGACTTCTATCTCTTTCCAAAAGTAAACTCTTCCTCTCTGGTCAGCGTTTTTCTTCGAATCAAGAGGTGATTGCAGCTGTGGAGGAGTATTTTGCAGATCTTACTGAGAACCACTACAGGGACGGGATAATGACGCCAGAGCATCGCTTGAATAAATGTATTAGTCTTAAGGGAGATTATGTTGAAAAATAAAAATAATTTTGAAATTATAAATTCATGTTTTCACTGTTAGGCCGAGAACATTTCAGACAACCCTCGAAATTTTCTAGCAGTATACATATCAACTGTTGTGTACATTGACCAAGTGATAATCCCCTACATTCTAATTCGAATTAAATAATGCAAATAAAACAAATCGAATATTTAAAACAAGACAGGGAAGCAATTAGAAATGCATTACTGGCGTAAGATTTTTTTTATTATTTCCCCTTGAAATATGTACCGTGAGGACTTGTACAGTTTAGCGGTTCGAAATTAAAACAGTTCTGCCTTCAAGAAATAACACCGAATAAAATTATAAGACAAGCACAATATCTGTCTTCAGGGTGAAATTTAAGCTGTTGTACTTTGAGCTTAAAAGTACTTTTTCGGTGCATTTTTCCCCTTATATTTAAATACTGTAATTATAATTTATACTTAACATGAGAGCTTCCGAAGTTCAGTGGCTTTTAAGGATGTCCCGCTGTGTGGGAAAGCCTGGTTTCGATTTCCGTCTAGGACACGAAGGACCATTATTATAGCTTGTCAATTGAATGTGAGTTATATGTGAGTTAGGGGGAGGTGAAGGATTTATCCTTCCAGAAAGCTGGGTTTTGGAACACCTTCCTAAAATTACAGTTACGAAAGCCGATCATGGGCCTTAAGCGTCTGTAGCGGCGAATTACTGTATTTTATTATATACTTAAAACGTTAGATTATATTAGATTAGAATGAAACTTATTATATTAAAATTAATTATATAATATTTTCATTAAACTATATCTCTGTATATCATGAAAATTGTTCGTTTATTGCTTGTCGACCAAGAAGAATGTGTAAGTGTGAAGAATGCGATTGTCAAAAGAACAAAACAACGGACGTTTCTTTTTGACTTTTTAACAATGTAATTGCGTTTTGACGCGCTTAAGGTTTTATTTTAACATGCAATGTTTAGATACAGTTGACTTTCATCTTTCATTTCATTCACAGTATTATAGGTTCAGTAAACTATTGTTGGGGATGGCCACATATTTTATTATAATTTTATCATTCATTCCTATCATGGAAAAGTTTCGTCCATATTCACAACTTCAGTTCATTTCTGGCGTTTTCATAGGAGAAGATAAAAAATAAAATAAAATCGAACTGCTTTGAAATAATGTATTTTCTAATTTCATTAATTTATGGATCATAATGTCAGAGGGCGTTTCAGTTAAAGACGTAAGTATTCTGTCTTCGGTTGATGACAGTGATCATGCCGTACTCACTTGGGAAGTGACTAAGTTTATGAATGTTCCATTATGAAAAGGTTATATAATGAACTACAAAGAAGAAATTATGACCAACTGAAGAGTATATTGAGTTCAGTGGAATGGGATCGGTTGCTAGATGGAAGGAATATCGACCGTGCATGGGAATCGTTTAAACAATACTTAAATAATGCGATATCACAATGTGTCCCGAGAGTTCGAAGAATAAATAGAATAGGAGTCAAATGAAGGTGTAATCTTATTAAACAAGAGATTCGTAAGCAAAGGACGGTGTGGGAGGAATACCGTTTGCATAAAGGATCACGTCCGTTATGAACGTTATAAGCAGTATGCTAAAATACTCACAACTGTTGTACGGAAAGCATAGTCTGAGTATGAAAAGAAACTGGCACTGCGTACTAAAGACAACCCACAAGATTTCTTTCGATATGCTGCAAGTATAAGAAAGAATGAATATGAAAGAATAACTCATAAATCCAGATTAAATGGCATGAGGGTTACAGATGCAGGAGAGTTTGTTCAGTTAAGGAGGGCCCATTTTGTTAAACGCTATCAAGCTGGTGAACGCAACATTCAGCTCACTGTTATCTCTTCACCAGGTGAAGAAACGCAGGTGTATGAGGACGAGATATTGGAGCTAATGCACAAATTGAATACAAATTCAGCAATAGGGACTGATGCGATATCAGCACGTGTGTTGAAAGAGTTTTCAGCTGAACTGGCCATTCCTTTGACCAACTGTTTAATATGAGTCTCAGATTCCGTAGAAATGGAAGGTATTTATTGTAATTCCATCTCACAAAGATGGTGCAAAGACCGATATATCCAACTATCGACCAATTAGTATCTCAGGATTAGTGGTGAAGATTTTGAAAAAATTGGTTAGGGCTTGTATACAGAAATGGATTGATAGTGAATCTCTACTTTGCAATGAACAACATGTTTTAGCTACTTGCTCACATTCTATAACATTAACATTATAACGTAACATATAACCATTGAACTAGACAAGAAGAATGGATATACCATGATACTTTTGGATTTTGCTAAGGTTTTTTAACAGAATACAGAATGGTAGACTGTGGCATAAATTGCAGAAAATGGTTTTGGGTTATACAATATTAGCATGCATAAGAGGATGGCTGACTGAAGCTTTCTATAGAGACTTTCTATAGCCCATTAATATAAGAAGACTTTAGGCGGGCTAAAGGCTGGTCCCATTATCAAGGTACCTTAATTGAGTCAGCACCCATGCAGAACACATGAAATGGACATCCCTGCTGTACTGTTCTGTAGATGGTGCTCCTTTAAAAGAGTCATATCTGGTGCCTGCACGGCATGATTGGGTAAGGGATGGAACCAGACTTCTCCCTGGGTTCGAGTATATTGACCTTATCAGAACGAGGTTCAATATCCTGCCCACTCTAGCCCGCACAGCTCGATGGGGTAGTGACAATTCAATCTGTAGGGCTGGCCGCCACTACAGTGAGACGTTGTCTCATATAGCCTAGCGTTGCTTCTGTACTCATGGGATATGCGTGCGGAGGCATGACGCCGTGGTCTCTATTCTAAACAACCGCTTTAAGAACAAAGGTTGGGAGACCGCGGTGGAACCACATTATAGGACCTCCGCATGTTTGCGTAAGCCAGACTTAGTGTTAAAGGAGATGGTGGCGTTTGGGTAGTTGGTGTCTAGGTGGTGGGAACAGGGTGCCTACTACCCTATAGCCATAATAATAAGGTAAACTTTTATAAGAATAACCAAGATCTAGTTAGTAAGACGGGCGAAGCATGGGGCAACTACGAGGTTTACCAGCGCCGTCATCTCTTTAAACGGCTTATGGAGTGCAGATAGCTATAAGGACTTAAAACAGCTTGGGCTTACGCAGAAGGATACAAAAGTTCTTTCATTGAGGGGGGGGGGGGGCGTTAATCGCACACTGGATTGCATTTTTAGTCAACTGCAGCAAATTACTGCTATGTATAGAAGGAATTCAGTAGGCAGTCACCAGAGAATGACTACAATGATAACTAGAGCAGGCATAGGGTAAAACACTTCTAAAATCTTAGACCTATATCAAGTCTGTACTTGATGTCTGGACGTGATGTAAGGGTAGTACTACCCAAAACCAGTACAAAGATTAATAATAATATATAAAAAAACATTTTAAATAGCAAGTGGTGTACCACAAGGATCAGTGCTTGGTCCACTATTATTAAATCTGTACATGAATGATATTGTTAAGGATTTGACAAGCCATATACAGCTATTTGCTGATGATGCAAAGATCGGAAGGGTACTCAGGAATGCTGCTGATATGCAGTACTTGCAGAATGATTTGAATAGGCTGGAATTGTGAGCATGGGAAAATGTGTCAGTTCAATTTGAGTAAATGTCAAGTCATTCACTTCGACATGATTAGATATCCAACGTCATATTATATTGGTGGAATTAAGCTAGAAGAAACTGAGGATCTAAGAAGTTGAAGTTCAGGGGTTATGTGGTAAAGTTTGCAAATAGAACTTAAAAGGTAATTGCAATGCTGAAACAAATGCTCATATGTAAAAATAAGGATGTTTTTTGCCTCTTTACAAGGCTTTGATAAGACCTCACTTGGACTTGTAAAGAGACGAAATAACATTCTTATCTTTACATATAGGTCTGGTTTCCGTTGTGATTCTGATATATTGGAGAGTGTACAAAGGGGATTGTTAAAAATTATATCAGCATTGTGGAATAGAAGACAGATTGAGAATTTTGTAGACTACAGACTCTAGCAAACAGGAGAAAGAGAGGTGATATGATTGAGACTTACAAACTTCTGGAAAGTTCATACAGGATTTCAACTGATGGAATTTTTCAATTTATGGAAGATGGGGAAAGGACGAGAGGGAATCCTTGGAAGCTGAGAATGAAGGCCGCCAAGAAGGGTGTGAGGGCTAAATTTTTCTCTCAGAGGGTGGTGCGTGATTGGAATGGATTGCCATTGTATGCTGTTAGTGCAAACAGTATGAATGAATTCAAGAATAAGTATAATGTGGCCTCCCTCGATGAGTCTCTGACTCCCTGGAGGTATCGCTTAATAATAATAATAATAATAATAATAATAATAATAATAATAATAATAATAATAATAATAATAATAATAATAATAATAATAATAATAATAGAGGTTCTATTAGAACAAAAGGTGTTTGTCATTTTATGAGGGTAGAGGGATGAGGTTTTGGTTTACCTTCCGATTGTCAGAGATTTGATATCCTTCATCTTCTTTTTGAACACTCTTTTGTTCTCTTCTTGTATGCAACTCTGCGCTTGAGCCAAGTATATATTGAATTGTTTCTCAGAGCAGCTCTTTCCAACTGGAAAAAGAAATTAGAAGAACATCTTAAATTATTTCTTAAGACTTGCATATATCAGCATCTCATAATTATCAGCTCGAATACCATTTATACATTTCATATAACTCATAATTATCAGCTGGAATACCATTTATACATTTCATATAACTCATAATTATCAGCTCGAATACCATTTATACATTTCATATAACTCATATGAAACCATTTATATGGAGTATAGAAATGGTATTTGAGACGTCTAAACTATCAGGAATTAAATTTTAAATATTTAGCTGGCAGATTTAATGTTAATTAAAAAAATCTAAATTTAATTAGTTTTTCAGAAAGCAGTTCCGCTAAATGGAAAGTTGAATTTAATATGTTTACAACACCATTTGATTGTCTTAAAGTTTTACGTACTTATTTTTATCGTGATCCCAAATTGAAAAAGTAAAATTTGCTCTGTGGGTTTTGTAGTTGCATTGTAAATGTAGCGATGGATGGTTGATATAAATGACTAAACATATTTAGAGAAAAATGGTAGTATTGCTAAATGTCAGTTTGTGATAAATAGTAATAATGCAAAACCTCATAAAAATTGGAAGCAGAAAATTAATGCTTATAAGAAAAATAGTTTAGTAAATCTGTGAGTAAGAGGTAATTAATCACAATAATTCTTCTCTTTTGTAGTGGACAAGAAATTTTTCGGGAGATGATAGGGACGCTGCATCTGATATGAAGAAAAACAGGACCGAGGAAATTAGCAAAGTTACGTGGTTCCCCTCCGCCCGCCGTTTAATAATGGTTTGGGGGAAATCAGTTTCAAGTTAGATATTTTTTTTGGTTGGTATGCTTGTGTTTTCTTTTACATAGTACAATGTTTGACAAAACTGAAGAAGAGTCTAAGCTACTCTCATTAGAAATCTATGGATTGCAGTTATAGTCAACTGCAGCAAATTACTGCTATATACAGAAGGAATTCAGTAGGGGAAAGAACGGAGTCCTGGAATACCCAGGTATTAATCACGATGCCTGGATATATTATGTACGTGATAAACCAGTAGGATAGTAAGATATAATGATACGATAATGTATACGATATAGTGCTGGAAATGGGAGATATTTCAGAGTGTGTTATCACGGAAAGTGATGAAAAGAAAAGGAAGATAATGGAACCAAAATAAACTAGTAGAAAGAATTAGTATAGTGCTGAAAAGGTTATGAGTTCCACCTGTTGTGATCCGAGGAAGTTATCTTAACTGAGCTTCCACAGTTTAGAATTACACCAGAATGTACCAAACTGCGTAGTCTCGGTTTCCTTCGATGGCGTTTCTTACTCCCACTGATTACGTTTGACTTGCTGTGCAGTGCTCTCAATGTGATTAAGCAGTAGATCATTAGAAAGTGAAATAACTGTAAAGATTTTTTAAGAAGAAAACTGCAGCTTTCTCAGTCTAGCTAGATCAATATGTCCGTATCCACTAGAGGAATTGACTTTTGATAAAGGAATGACCATAAATATATATACTGTATTCGCTTATTAGCATTTATTAAAATGTATTCAAGAGAATGACAGCCAAAGTGGGCCACCGAATGTGTTTCTTTTCGTCAAACACTCACGTATATCCAGTACTTTCTACATAAACATTTAATTTTAATTATATCTAAGCATGGGAGTGTGAATATGTTTTTTTTTTCTGTCATACCTATTTTTGAAACATATTTTAGCATACATAAAGTTTCAAATAAGTATGTTTCACTAACAGAAATTACATAATAATATTACGTGAATAATATTATACTGCTCATATTACTCAAAACATTCACATTTTCATTTTCAATAATAAGTATGCACTTAATTGGAATACAAAATGTAGAATTAATTTTAAGACTGGCATTTTCACATTAACAATCACAAAACGGATAAAGCTAATATATTTATTAAAATAATTATGTGAAACTGTTCACTATATTAAAAAAGCAAACGTATGCACACCTTCTTTATTATCCGATCCAATCAGAACCAGCAAATCGCACATTGAGGTCACATGTCCTGCAAAATATAAGATTGAGATTACACTTCTTCTATGCAGAATTCATTAATTTGAAACAGTAAAATTTAAAGAACACTCGACTATAAAAACGAAATAGGAACATTGGCATATCTTGGATGGATGGAAGGGAGTTCTAATCTGTGATGATGAATTCCTATAAAGACTTTTAAATTGTACCTAACCTAATCGATCCAATGCATGGATGACAAAGTTTTTCGTCCGAAAACTCAGTTTTCCTAATCCTTGCAAAACGTACACGCCTGCTGGAGTATGCAACTATTCACTCCATTTTTAAAGACCTAATGTATTCCCTCGTGGCCCTAAGGCTACGAGAATATGAAACTAATTACTTCGACGCAATTCTGACCAGTTCCAACTACAATAATTCTCTAAAAGTATGAAGACACCTGTAACAAACATCATATGTTGACAGTTGGACTACAAACTAAATAAAGTTTCTTCTTAATCGTCCGTCTCTTCTGCTTCCATTCTTTTGAGATACCTCTTTTCATATGATAGATTAATAAAAATTGCAATATACTGATATTCAAATCTAAAGCTAAAATATTTCCCCTCTTTTAAAAAATAGGGGAAATATTTCGCCCATCCAAGTATTAGAGGACTGTAGATTGGAAAACATGTATCAGCACAGAAAAATAAACGTAAGCGTGCAGGAATCAATAAAACTATTTGATTTTACTTCACATTCTGTAAATCTAGCGAACATGAACCATATGTAAGGCTGAATAGATATTCAGTCTAATATGTGCCAGAATATGTATCCAGAATGAATTAAACTATAAGCGTGGTCGAATCTTGCTTTGAGTCGGTCAGCAGAATTGGAAAATGCTTATTTACTATTGTAATTTATTATTTATTACTGTAGGCTACCGAATATCTGTGGTATTTCTTGCAAAATCTTCCTAATCCCAATATCCAGATAATAATGTCAATTTTTGTCTAAAACCAGATTTCCATATTTATAAGCAACCTTCACATCTCATATCTGAATGTGGTTCCAATATCTGCTCTTGAATCCAGTACTATAGTTAAACGTCTGGTCTGTAGTAATGCTACCTTAAAAATACGAAAGTACGGTTATCCAAGAATCTGTAATAATGCAGAAGAGTATAAAAATAAAGTATTGTACGATGAAGGTAACTTTCGTTAACCAAAAAAAGTTTCAAATTTTACCCAAAAGTTTGTTTGAATATAACCTTCGGCATAGGAGTTGTCTTTACTTGCACTACTTAAAAGACATGGACACTGCACAAGAGCCGATACATTCATTTTTATTAGTGCAGTATTATGTTTCACTGACCGGATCGGTATTTGGAACTGTTGGCTCTTTCATCAGAAAACCAGGCTGAAATCCATGAGGACAAAAACCCTCTCATCCGTTCAGGCCAATGACACCTAATCAATGAACTAATAAAAGCTGAATGTACGTGTTACTGGACAGAGTTTGGCCTTTTTTAATAGTACCAGAATGGCGACTCCTATATTCTGAGCAAATACTCTGGTAAAATTCTAATATTTTTAAAGCTTCATTTTATTCGTCCATCCGATAATGGTGGATCTTTAATATTCTCATTATATATTATTTAATTTTCCAAACTGAAGCCTCCACGTCCTGGTAACTTTAACCTTTATCGCTGAATAGTTTTAAATGTGAAAGAAGAACGATGTTATCATATAATTTAGTTAACCGGTTTCATACTGAACGAGTATGGATTTTTCCTCTCTAGGAAAACAGGCCAATGAACCAAAGAACACACAAAAGTAACAAATATAACTTTTAGTGTGTAGGAGTGACTCGTAGGACTACATGCAGGCGCCAAGTAATAATAATAATAATAATAATAATAATAATAATAATAATAATGGGACAATGTTGTAAAACTTGTTCTCAGAAATGAGCAATGTACTTCATTAATTACTTACACAGCTTCCCGCTGTCTACTGTGTATTACTCCCAAAAACATAACTACCAATAGCCTACTGTTGACCGGAAGCCATACCGATAACATAACGCTTGATGAACACATATTTTGTATGGTATGTATATGTGTATATATACTATATTCTTACAATTCCATAGAACTCCATAGAAAAAGCTAACCTCCTGGCTTCACACTTTACCTCCAATGCACACATATTTGACAATGGCAAATACAATGCTCCCTGTATCCTTTTTCCTAAAAGATATCATAAATCTGTTGTCTAAATTAGACACAAAAACGTCTCCTGGCCCTGACGGCATTCCTCCAATTGTCCTGAAGGTCTGTGCACCAGAACTGACTCCTATCCTATGCCATCTGTACACATTCTCTTACTCCACTGGTATACAGTATATATATATATATATATACCAGTGGAGTAAGAGAAAATTTTAAATTTTACAACATTGTCCCATTATTATTATTATTATTATATATATATATATATATATATATATATATATATATATATATATATATATATATATATATATATATAAATAACCGGGTACCTTCAACTCCTTGAAGGTACCCGGTTATTAAGCGACCACCAGTACGAATTACGTCAACGCCGTTCAACAGGAGATCTACTCTCATATATCACTCATCGCCGGACATAGACCATGGGGAAATTCGGCGAATCCCAAGTAGTTGCATTTGATATCTCTAAAGCCTTCGACCGAGTCTGGCACAAAGGCTTTCTAAGCAAACTCCCATCATTTGGACTGCCACAGGACTTCTACAGATGGGTTGTTAGCTTCCTGTCTGGACGCACACTGTGTGATGGTAGACAGCTTCCTAACCTCTCACCATCCAACTAATGCTGGGGTCCCACAACGTTAAGTTCTCTCACCGACCCTCTTCCTTCTATATATCAATGACCTACTTCCGTTGACCTCTAAACCAATACATAGTTTTGCAGATGAGAGCACATTACACTGCTCCCTTTCATTTGACAAACCCTATTCTACACAACCCACTTCAACCCATAGAACATCAATCGCCACTGCCCTCAATTCCGATCTCCAATGGGGCTCAAACAACCTCGTCAACGTCAACGCTAGAAACCCAGTTCTGTCTTATTTCTCACAAAAAAGAACCATTTTTCCCCAGCATTGTTTTCGATAGCATTCAAATTCCCAGACAAGATGAGATTTCTCTTCTTGGAATTACCCTGACATCAAGCATCTCCTAGCATAAATACATCACAACCATTGCATCCTCAGCTTCTAAAAAACTAGGTTTTCTCTTCCGCTCAAGACGTTACTTTACCTCAAAACAGCTGTCAACCTTATATAAATTACAAATCCGCCCAACTATCGAATACTGCTCTCACATTTGGAGTGGGGCTCCTAAAAGCTCCCTCAAAATTCTTGACTCAATACAGAGGAGAGCAATTAGACTGATAAATGATCCATCTCTCACCAGCTCGCTCCTCTCACTTTTAAACAGACGCTTGGTCTCTGCAATCTGTATATTCTATAAATATTTCCATGGGAAATGTTCATCTGAAAGAGCATCAATAATTCCCCCACTCTCTACTAAGCCCATTGAACACGTACAGCTGCTGCCGAACATCCTTTCACAGTACACCTTGAAACCTGCAGAACAAGTTTCTTTTCCTGCTCCTTCATCCTGCTACTGCTGAACTATGGAACTGTCTTCCCTCCTGACGTATTTCCCAAAGAATGCAAGATACAGGCTTTTAAATCAAATGCAAACAAATTTCTCCTTTCCCAACCCACCACCCATATAAGGCACTAATGTACTTTAGGTAACCGTTGACCAGCCAACCTCTCGTATATGGAACCAACATAAAAAAAAGCTAGAGAAAAGAAAATGTTATTAAAGAAAATCATAAGGAAGTGAAAATACATTTACAATACTGTATTTATCGTTACCGTAAGTTTACGTCGTCTGTTTACAAGATGAATCGTATGTCTGTCGGTACCTACAACGATATTTTCTTATATGATATAAAGCACTGTACATGTTATATGTCCTACGAACACCAGACATCAAAAATGAAAAGATAATGTGAAAAATAAATTCATATTTATTTACAGGTATAACGATTGATGCATTGATGACGACGAAGTAGCAATATGATTGCTTTATGGTAGCATAGCGCAATCGATACGATTGCTTCCTAGTAGCCTTGTCTATACACTAATGAATGAATGAATGAATTTAAATAATTAATGAGTCAATTTTATACAGTTATGATTTAATGTTGCATCTTTACATTTGTTTACAGTTCTCTTGACTGAAAATGGCCATGCACGGTCTGTTAGTGTTTGTGTGCGTAAGTTTTGATAAATTTTAACTTTTTATAATAGATTAGTGTATACTTTATGATAGTGAATGATTAAATAGACTAGTCTTAAAAATTAACACTATTAGTATTAAATTTAGTACTAAGTAAGCCCTTTAAAAATTAAAAATTATTAAAAAGACAAAGTTAGGTATCTTATAAATGCATAAAATATATGTATTCATAACATACCTAACTTTGTCTTAATTTTTCGATATTTCTAAGCGATTTTTTTCAAATTGTCGCATCTCTCCACAAAATTTTCTACTATATTTATTCATAAAAAACCGTGTATGAGTTAATCCGCGCTGTTCAAACCCGCGTTCTTCAAGGGACAATTGTATATATAGTACAGAAAGAGAGAGAGAGAGAGAGAGAGAGAGAGTATGATATGACCTACTTGAGCGTGCAGTAAATTTATTTCCTCTACCATTTAAAAAGATTGAGCCATACGATATATTTATAGTTGGCGAGTCCATTAGCTCTCCTTTAGTGATTCTAGCATCAAAATCCATTTTCTGTATTGAACCAATTATCCTAAGTAAGCCCTCGATAACTCTTTGTGGACAGTGTCCTAGCACATCGTCGATGCATTCTTTACTCTCACTGCGAAATAAGTTAAATTATTGTAATTAATCCAATTAATCCACTCAGAAATTTTCTTGATGTATATAAAAATAAACATGATTAGTACTTCTGTAATTAACACAGGGTAATCATTAACTGATAAATAAAAAGTAACTAGAAGCGAAAATTGTATGTAGTGCATACTAGTAGATATATAATACAAAAGATCGTATTTTTTTACCTCTCACAAAACAGATAATCCTGCCAGAGAACACATTCTTGTTGGTATGTATTGAATTATGGTAGGAGCAACATAGTCTACGAGGCATGCATTACAGCTGTCAATTATGCCCGTACTTCAGCTTGTGTGCTTGTTTTGAGAGATTAAAAAAATTCGAGTTTCCTGGGCGAAAAACTTTGCTGCCATCATTAGGAAATCCATTAACTATCCTTCATTTGAAAATACTAACTGAACCCACGTATTCTAGAGAACACACACATGACAGACACAGAAGACTGTGGTGAGAAGTTCAGCTCCTATGATACCGTTATTCGGTTTATATGAAGCAGTGCTATTGGAACCGATGTTAAGAAAAAGATGGGATGATAAAATCAATTTTTATAATAACAAGTATACTGTATATAAAATTTATTGAAAGGAAGTGAGTCGGAAGTTTATAAAAGGAGTCATAAAAATGTTAAGTACTTAGTTTAAGCATCTTAGTATTTGCTTCAGTTTATACAAGTTTATACTTATCATAGAAAAACGGGTTTTCGGATTTTTGTTACGAAATAGATTGCATATTTTAGTGTAAAACAGTATTAAATGAAGCATTCAGTCATAAAAAGCTAACGTATTGCAAAAGCAATAAGAGAAAGTTGAAAGATTAATACTAAAGTAAAATAGAATAGCGAATGAGAGAAAAGATGCAAGATGATTGATATTTTAGAGAAAAAGAAAAGTGAAAGAAAATAAAAGGTGTTCATATCGAATAAAAAAAAAGTAATCCTATATTAATTAAAAAATGAAGATACAAGGGAAGAACAGATCAAAAAGGAACACTGTTTTATAGAATGACTTGATTAGAAAAGAGAAGGAACAATAAAAAAGAACCGACTAGGATTGCAAGAAAAAACCTATAATCAGAGGAAAAATACTTATACAGCGGTTGATTTTTAAAGTGTTTCATGTAATCATCGAAATTACTATTTTCAAACCAAGTATTTTAAACCAAGTACTTCCTAGTTTGAAAATAGTTCAAATACATGATACTTGGAAATAATGCTGAGAAAATGCTGAGAAAGTTATTCTCTTTTAATTTTTTTTTTAAATTTGAAAAGAGAATAACTATTCAGAGAATAAGTGTTCAGAGCGCACAAGACGATTTCAAAAGCTATTCCATATTATATTTTGAGTGAGATACAAATGTGAAGTGTTTACTATCATTTTACAAAAAATAAAGAAAATAACAGTAATCTGGAGAAGATGTATGAGACATATTTCGCGAAATATAGACAACACGTAGTGAATTAGTACTGACTTTCTTTATATTCTTCTGGTAATTGCTTTGTCATGGCGAACAATTTTTGATGATCTTTACTACTTAAAGTTTTACATAATTGAAATGGATGTTACATATCCAACATAATTTATTAACAAATGAATTAAATGACAAGCTACCAGGATACAGAAACTCAAATACAGTGGAAAACGACGAATATTGGCGCTGAGTTCCTGTAAATAGTGCAATCAGCTGCTCTGTATAGCTGATCCCAGGGTCGTTTGGTATTTTCGAATGCTCTCAATTACCTCAAAAATTATTATGGATATTTATTGTTGTTTCTTTGATAATTTGCATTATCAAGATAAAGCTTTTAATGTTATTTTTATTTCACACTTGAACTATTTCATTTTATTTTCAAGAGGATTTTAAAGAACCAGAGTGAGAATCGATATTTTAATGAATTTGAAAATCATTTCCATACTTGTTAGAGTTTGATAGTAGCCAAATTAGGAATATGGCCTAAAGCATCTGGTATCGAAAGTTTGATTATAAGACAAAGCAACAAGAGCAGCACATAACCTACAAAATTCAACTTTAAAAATATCATAACCAAAGAGGTTCGTTCAATGACATCGCTCCCCGTAAGAAAGCTTTATGAAAAACAAGAGCAACTTAAAAAAAGTGTTCATACCACTAAATTTCTGAATCTTTTATTCGTGCTTGAGATTAAGTGAAATAGAATAATTATCAAGTATTTTATTTTACCGTTACCAATGCGAAATCTTTATTTATTTAGATGTAGCGAATAAAATTGTATTTAACTTTTTTTAGCATCTAATATAGAGGAAAGTTGATATATTTCATTTTAACTTATTTAATGGCCGGTCTGGTTAGCGTGTCCGTTCTGCAACCAAAAGGCTACTGGTTCGAATCCCGCAGTGGGATTCTGTAGTTGTCTGTTAAAATACTAGTGGCGGTAGTTGGCGTTGGTGTAGATGAAGAGTTGTAGAGTAAGTGCCCTCCCTCGATGAGTCTTTGAACTCCCTGGAAGTGTTAAGTAATAATAATAACGTATGCACAAGGAGGCTAATCATGAAACATATTAAAAAACTTACTTGTTTAATTTCAAAATTATTCCATCTGTTACAACAGAATCGATCGAATATTTTGAAAACCTCTTTAAGCATTTGTGAACTTGAGTCAGAGCAAAACTGGTGAAGCAGAATCTTGGAATGGATTTTTTACCTAAAAAAACAGATTCTTATTTAATAACGGGTATGGAAATAATATTGATTAGCAATTAAATTTGAATGACATTGGAGACTAGGAATGAAAATAGACTGTTCAATTTATAAAAGTTTCCAAAGTTATCAGTACAGGAAGTAACCTCTTTTAGAAGGAAAAAAAATCATATTTAAGTGTGTTACATATTATGAATTAACACTAAAATATGATGTTAACGTTCATTTTAGAAAGTGACGTTTTTCGACCTGTTTTACTAACGAGTACATAGGAGCTTAGAGTAGCAATATTTCTTCTCCGGCCTGCCGGTAGATAATGTTCTGCGGGACTGTAGGGTGGGGGGGTACAAATTCCATTGTGGTACGGATGCATGCGAAGTTCGTTTGGTGGGTAGATTACTTTCACCATCCAGTGCTTAACCACAACTCTGTTTATAAAGAGCTCAAAGGAATATAACAAATAATAGTTAAATAAATACAATAAAAAAATAAAATCGATCTAGTCTCCAGGGCATGGTTTCAAGATTATCTAATCCTTAGAGCAATTATTGTTGTAATGCGTTGTATGCTTCTCCCTCTTTCCTGAGCGTAATTATCCTTAAAAAGAATAAGAAATAAAAGAAACAGCGATGCAATTCAGAAAAGATTTTAATTACAATACATAGGGAAAACCTGAAAAAAGCTTTCAGTCGTAACTCAGTTGCTAAGAGCCACTGTTACTCTACCGTAAAGGCTGATGATACAATCCCAAGTTAGGCGTTTATGTTTGTAAAAGCCTGCACACTGACAAAACGTTTATAGCCCTTTGAGTTAAGAAGGCTTATCTTTATATGCAATATAAAAATAATCTTTTCTTTCTCAAACAATCTAATTTTACAACTTTTATTTGCGCTATTTGTGTGTGTGTGTGTGTGTGTGTGTGTGTGTGTGTGTGTGTGTGTGTGTGTGTGTGTGTGTGTGTGTGTGTGTGTGTGTGTGTGTGTGTGTGTGTGTGTGTGTGTGTGTGTGTGTGTGCGTGTGTGTGCGCGTGCGTGCGTGCACACGCACACAACCACATACATGGGTTGATAGCTATGGAAAAAATTTAAAATAGTATTTAGAAAAAATATTATATATATACTGACACTTTTTATTACCTGCTATTGGTATACGCGTGGTATTATTTGGCGTGAATAAACCAGAAACAGTGTGCATAACACTGATGGACTTATCAGTGAAAGAACTGAACGTTAACGCGTTTTCGACTGTCCCACAGTTCGGTTGTCCTATGGTGTCCATGCATTTAGAGACATTGGTTAAGCTGAAAAGAGAATGCGCAGTTATTATTTTTACATGATTCACTATTTTCGAATAATTGAGAAAAAATCAAACCAATTAAAATAATATCATTCACACAATTTTTAAACTTAACATGATCTCTTAAAAATTAGATTGTAAAAATGGACAAAGGACTTAAACGACTAAAGAAATAATTGTTTTCATTTACACATGCAAGAAACTGTGTCAGATATTTGGGTAATGTATATAGCTCAAAGTATGGCTGAAGAATTTACTGCATATATAAAGCCTACATGTATAATATGAAGAAATAATTGTTCATTAATAAAACACTAAATTCATATTTGGATTACAAGTTGAGAACTTTAAACGAAAAATTTAATTCCTATACCTTAAATAATTTTGTAAATATAACTATCAAATAGTAAGATCTTTATTTTTTTTCTATCTATTATGGCGTGGCTAATCGCTTTATACTTCAAGAGAACTAAACCGAAAAAGAAAGAGTAATTCTCATAACGTTATGACGAGCAGAAAAAATGACTCGTAGAAACGATATGAGAATCAAACATACCTTTGTACATCAAATATACTTCTGCTAATTCTAGCGCCTTCTGCACAGGCTTGTATTTCATGAATCCAGTTCTGTAACGTGACGTTATCACAGTCTGAAATCATATCTGAAAGATAATTACAAGAGATAAATAAGAACATTGACTAATGTACACAAACATGAGAGAAGACACAAACACATACATTGGAATATTTGTTTTTAACTTGCCATCCTAGTTGGCGGCGTGGTTAATGTACTACATCTCTGATCGACAGACTGTAGGTTCGAATCCTGCCTTTAGCATGGATATTTATGTTTAGGTGGGAGATGAATTTATTCCTGTGTAAGACAACTGCCTACCATATCGGAGGCCTGAAGTAGTTTAAAAGTTAAATAAAATAATAAGAAGCATGATATGATTATAGGCTTTTAGCCTTTCGTAGGTGAGTGACACAAAATTAAGGGAAACCAAAAAACTGCAATAGTTTTTCTATGGTGATTTTGTTATTTTCAATTGATCCCAATTAAGGGAAACTTTGACTTTTGTTCTACTGTAATGTTTAATTGGTAAGTTAAGGAAGGGAAAACTTCCTAGGATCCATCGGTTGTTTATATTACGCTGATCTAATTGTGAACGACTGCATTATTTATGATTAGTTCATGGACGTGTTAGGCTTGCGTGCTTGCAGACATTTTGGATAAATACTCTCAACAGTGAAACAAGTAAGGAAATTATATTTTTTTTTGTTTCAATAGTATTCTGTTATAGTAATAACATTCATAGAGCCGTTTAGTATATAATTTTAGAGACATAATTTTGTTTTGTCTAATGTTGCCATTAAAATGTTCGTTAAAATAACAAATCTTAATAGCGAATGTAAATATTAAATTTAATTAACTGAACTGCTTACTAGCCAATCGTGTCCTATGGGCAAATAAATATGCGTCATATTTGCATGTTGTTTTAACTGTTTACATTCAATACAGTTTAAACATTTTCAGCGGTGAATTATGGATTTTTGATAAGTTGTTTGTTTTCACAAAAAACTTTGATGTCGATGATGAATTTACATTATTCAATGAACTGCATGTATATCGAGTAGTGGAACTTTTTATGACAAATCAAAAGATTGTGTTAACGATTATAGTGGATTTATGACAGGACGATCAGAAAATGATTTTTCTTATACATATGCTCATATTGTAAGCCAAGAATTTGGTTTGGGGGCTAATTTTGTCTCTACAAATGATCCGTTTGAAATTAAAATAGAAATAGCTGGACAATTTGCAATATAAATCAGGAATATCAAATTCAATTATATTTCATTGAGCAGTGGTAAATTATTCATAACAGTTTAAAACATGTCAAATTTTGTCAAAAAAAGTAACAATACTGCACATAATATTGGGTCCATCTGAAATCACAAATTTTATTACATTATATCCTTCTAAGACGATTGTGTCTTATTGCAATATATATAATTTGTGCACGCATTTTGTCTGTTTCTCCTGTTAACAAAAATTGAATGACCAAAAAATTTTTGAAAAACATGTTAATTCCAATTTAGACAAAATGTGTCCAATAAAAATATCAAAACTTGCTGAGGGGACCATACGAATTTAATTAGTACTTAAGTATTTTGCGAAATTCATCTAAAAATCGTACTGAACTTTACAGTTACCACATATCTAACTTACAGTTTTAAGTAATACAATAAGGTAATATATATTCATCCACTAACATACAATTACCTTGCCTCTACTAACCTGTTTTATCCGTCTTCTCCCTAATGTTTCTTATCACTGGATGAGTTAAGTTCCGTTCTTTGCACACAACAACATTTTTCGGATGTCCGATATCTTCTGTCGGCCATGGCAGATCCAAACCAATGAATACATCAAGTATTCTCAAAACTTTGTATAGAGTAGCGTTAGAACATGATCCCATCGATGAGTGAAAGCAATTGTAATTTTGTTCAATGTTCCTAAAATCAGAAAGAAATGTATTTACATTATGATAAGTCATTGAAATGATTATTTTGTGTGGAAAAAATATTTTTCCAGAGAAGATGGAAACTGTTGCATAAACTGCAGAATATGATTGGAATATTAATTAAATTTCAATCATCCATTTGGATAAGTGGTTGATTGAAGCACAGGTATATGAAGTGATATATGATGCGTGTGAATCTACCAGATTTACGGTGACTATTGTATCCCAGGAATTAGTCCTTGGATCATTGTTATTAGATTTATACATTAATGATTTTGGGAATGACCTTTAGATATTAAATTATTTGGTGATGGTGCAAAGATGAGTAGGGCAATCCGGTAAAGTGTGCAAATGATAATAGCTAATAATCCAATATTAATAAATATAAAGTTATGCACTTTGGCATCATGAGATTTTCAACACTCGTAATATATTGTTGGGATTATGCTACTGGAAAGTGATGAAGCTAGGGATCTTTGGAATTAAAATGAATAGGAATTTGAATTTCAGAAGTCACTGAAATTCTGAAACGAGCATTGACATGTAAGGATAAGGAAGTCACTATCTCTATTTACAAGGCCTTGTTAAACCCTAATTAGAAGAAACACACGTATAAACCACAGTGAAAATTATTAAATTGTAAATATTTCATCCTAAGTATCTTAGGACATCATCAGTACAGTATTTAAACACAAAAATTAGGAATAACATACAGTTAGGGCGCATGATTACAATAGAATCTCATGAAAACGTGCATAACGTGCTAAAGTAGTACAAAAAAAAAAAAAAAAACGTTAATTATTTAACACAATTTTGTATGATAATTTCCCATACTTGAGGAATAGTAAGAACGTCGTTGCGGTTTAGGTTTGGTCTGTGTAGTAGGGCTTCAGAACTTTCTTTGTATAAACGTTCATGTTTAAATAAAGATCTATGTAAAAGTTTAGCCTTTTCCCAATAGATCCTATGGTTTGGATTTTCAATTCCTTGTTGAGAAAGGCCAGATTTCTGCGGTTTAAGAAGACGAATGTGGTCTTGATGTTCCGAGATGCGTTTCTGAACAGACCTACCTGTCTGTCCAAAGTAAGATAATTTGCATGAGCATGGAATCTCATAAACACCAGGTAACATCAATGGTGAGAATTTGTCCTTAGGAGAAGGTAATAAGTTGTAAATTTGGTTGATAGGTTTGTAAGTAGTGGCAAAATTGTATTTCTTCATAATTTTAGAAAGACGTTCTGAGATGCCTTTAACGTAAGGTATGGGAATCCTATGCACTTCTTCCTGTCTGGTTTGATGTATGCAGAAGTGACTGATGATTTTTTGAGTTGTTTTGGGATTATATCCATTTAGGATGGCCGTATTTTTGATAACTTCTTATCACCTTCTCCTAAGGACAAATTCTCACCCTTGATGTTACCTGGTGTTTATGAGATTCCATGCTCATGCAAATTATCTTACTTTGGACAGACAGGTAGGTCTGTTCAGAAACACATCTCGGAACATCAAGACCACATTCGTCTTCTTAAACCGCAGAAATCTGGCCTCTCTCAACACGGAATTGAAAATCCAAACCATAGGATCCATTGGGAAAAGGCTAAACTTTTACATAGATCTTTATTTAAACATGAACGTTTATACAAAGAAAGACACACAGACCAAACCTAAACCGCAACGACGTTCTTACTATTCCTAAAGTATGGAAAATTATCATACAAAACTGTGTTAAATAATTAACGTTTTTTTTTTGTACTACTTTAGCACGTTATGCACGTTTTCATGAGATTCTATTGTAATCATGCGCCCTAACTGTATGTTATTCCTAATTTTTGTTTAAATACTGTACTGATGATGTCCTAAGATACTTAGGATGAAATATTTACAATTAAATAATTTTCACTGTGGTTTATATGCGTGTTTCTTCTAATTATGAACGCACCACAGGTTTCTTTATTTAAAAAAAAAATTGTTAAACCCTACCTGGACTGCTCTGTGTAGATTTAATCTACACAAAGATTTAATCTACATTTATATATAGAAGAAGACGAAAAGAGAGAGAGAAAGTATAAGTAAAAAATGATCATTCTTACCTCTCAATTGATATTTCAGAGTAGGTTACAGTCTGAGTTCCGGAAATGTACGTAAAAAATCCATTCAAGCACTTTTGTATTACAGAAAACGATAGTGTGTCTACGCAGTTCTGTAGAATTTTGTTATTAATCCCTGAAATAATAGTTGCATTTAAAATGAGCTATAAATCTCAGAAAATCTACAGAATATTCCAAATTAACTTGTACAGTCATTTTATTAATTGCTTGCGAGATTCGATGCCGTATTGGTTTGATGTCTTATGATAAGAATGGATATTGAAGAACTATTAACTAAATAAGTATATGGATTGTTTCCTATTAAAGTATTCTGTTGATATGTTTTTGCATAAATCACGCAGAGTCCTTTTTATTGTATATGTCTCTAATAAAATTCCAGCGTAAGAATGGAAGAAAAAAATTTCATCTATTTTGGTAATTTCTATTTTTTCTTATTAATCTTATTAATCCATTATTCTTAGCCAAATTTTTAAAATATACATACATAAAAATTTAATACAATAAAATGATTAAATGATTTTTAAATTAAGTAAATTTGCAACACTACTTTAACGCTACTTTATAAGCTCAGTTCACAAATCTCCAGTAGAGGTTGTTAAGTAACTTTAAATATATTTTAATAACTTCTCATATTTATAGCTTGAATGCATTTACATTTCTCCTTCAACAAGCGCATTCAGTCACAGAGTAATACGTTAAAGCAGCATAGTTAAATTGCAAACTATGGCATTCCCAGTCTGCCCTGTATCGAGTGAGGTCATTTCAAACCATTAAGTAACATTTTCTTAGGTCAAATTTATTTAGACGAGGGCAATGCCTTTTCCTCTCTAAACAAGAATTCTATCAACCCATTATATTACATTCCATAGCTATCAACCCATTTTATTCTTCAGAAATTAACTCTATTTAATCTTCTTCTTATTAATCTTTATTTCACGTATTAAACTGTCTTGCTTACGATTACTAATTCTATTTTATAAATTTAATATAAGGGTATTATCATTGAATCATTAATATTCTAAGAGAAGGAATACAAATCTGACTCCTTTTTATCTCCCCTGTTTAAATAGTCCATAAATTCTAGTTTTTCATCAACTCAACACAGCGACAGAACAGAAAAACATACAATTTACAGACATCAGATACACTTGCCTCATAGCCTTAGTTGCTTCGATCTTAATTTGAACACCCATAACCAAATCTTTATGGAATCAGCTGAATATAGACTTACTTCTACATTGCGAAATATATGCCCTTCTTTAAAGAGTATGATACATGTAGATATGATATGGAATGGATATTAATTTTCGAGTACAAGATTCGAGTACAAGCACTATTAGGTAGTTTCTTGATAGACTAGAAGACTTTTCATTATCCAAAAATTCTGTATCTTTCTAGAGAAAAGCATGCAATATTCTTGATTGATTATCTATTTAGAAGTAGCGAAGGCAGTGCATTGCCATCTGGATGTGACAAAGGCGAAGAGCGTTTTTGGCTAATGGCTCTGGCGAGAATCCAAAACACGTGATTGCCTTGACCATTAGCCGAAACCGCTCTTCATCTTTGTCACATCCAATGGCAATGCACTGCCTTCGCTACTTCTAAATAGATAATCTATCAAGAATATTGCATGTTTTTTTTTTGCAATATTCTTGGAAGAGAGTTTCTCTTATGTTTTTTTTTTTTTTTGTCAACTTTGAAATTCCTATTGAGTAACCGGAGCTGTCTTTTGCAACCATTCCAACATTCACTGTATACAAAAAACTTTAGAATTCAAATGGCCTGTTCTTAACTTTAAATTTCACATCATGATTGCCTTTTTTATTATCCGATATAAAATGTAGGACTCTTCATGGAATTTATATCTCCAGCTCTTCTTTCTCAGTTATTTACCAGCTTCTCTCTCTCTTCATCTGGTGTCTCCTGCTTCTCTTGTTATTTTTATTCTTCTTTTTATTTATTTTTTCATTTCTCTTGATAGCCAGTGTTCCTCTTACTCCATCTATTATTGACACATGGTCCAGAAGTTCCCATTTTGTGCTTAGTATACATTATTTCTTTACAAGTATTTTTTTCTAATTCACATGTTATTGTTTACTTCTTGCTCCAATATCCGGTACTGTTCTTTCTATTTTTCTACTTTATGATATAATATATGCATTTATTGATTTAGAGTCCATATCTTCAATCCTAGATACTAGTTTTACAACTATGTGGTTTTTTTTTGTTTCGTCTTAAAATAGTGTGAATTTTGCATTTTAATATATTTTTGTGTAACCGAAATATTGCTACCTTCCTTCATTGATATTATTTTATGCCTCAATATCGTGTTTTGTTTTGTTTTTTTTTGGTTGTTGTTGTTGTTGTATTTTATTTTAACCCTGTTCATCTATTACAGATGTTATAATGATTTTCGTTACAGATTATCGGTTAGAAACCATGCAGAAATAACATAAACAAAAGCTGAATTCTGATCCCCGTACCTACCTCTAGTTTTTTTTATGTAATTTTCGTAAAATGCTTTGATAGTAATGAGGAGTCTCTCGCAAAAAGATTTGAATAGACGCCACTCATCGTACCGACAATTGATGTTTCCAGCACTTTCCATGGATGAATAAACCGAGCTCAGTATTCTGTAAGGATTATAAAGAAGTCAGCCATTCTATTTAAATTTAGAAATGAAATAAAATATATTGTATAACTACGCAATGTACTTAAATAAGGAATGAAATTTGTTAAAGAAAAAAAATGCAGAAAACGTCATTTGCTAACCCAATGATAGCTCATTGGATATTTTAACACTGCTAGCCCCAATCCATCGGCGACAACGCTGATACAAAAATAAGTCTCGCTATAAGAATTCATATTATTTTTAATAGTTTTTCGGTGATGGATCAAGATTCTGTGAGAATGCTGATCCACAATAACCAAATAATGAGAGATTATTTGGTTTGACATTCTTTATTTTAGGACTTGTGGAATACTTTCCGATTAATTTCGTCCATGTTGGGAGATGAAGCGTGAATTGTACAAGGGCAAAATTTTCTCTAACCAGAAAACGATGATCCTTTTCAAATTAGGATATATATAAGATTTTCTTGTTTCTGAAATCAGGTACAAGATTAGAACACAGTTCGCCGTTGTTTTATTTATTTATTTATTTATTGCAATCCATGTTTCTTTTATAATTATTTAAATAATATAAAAGCAACGATATCATACTCAGGTCGCTAATATATACAGTATATTTTTTCTTACACCAGACATGATGAAAATTGAGTTGTAATACATGCAGAAAACTGACGCGAAGAATTGACGCATAAGTTTAGTTTAAGTAAACGTAGGAAATATCTGCAAAAAAGTGGGCAAGTGGGTTCCATAAAGAATTGGAGGGAATAATACTAATGAGGCAATAGGCTGATGTTAAAAAGCTCAATTCGCTTTTGTTCGGATATATTTTGCTCGAACTTAAGATATAGATATGATTTTAAAAAAGCCCTCAACTGAAGTAAATAAATAAATAATACCGATTATATAAAAAATGTAATCGGTACTGATTACAAATATATATGCAAGTATGCAAGCAATTCAAGAAAGACACATTATATATTACGGTCATATCTAAACAACTTTACTTCTGCATCCTAGAGAACAGGAAGTTTGGAGTCTCAAAAATATATCTGTCATCAAAAAAAATAAATAAAAATCAGCTAACGCCTTTTTTCCCGTATACAGGGAGTAGGCGAGGCCGTTTAGCCCTGTCTAACTTTTGGAGACTGAGTGGGCAGTTCAATCTCCGCTGGTACTCAATCAGAGATAGCTGGCCCAAGGCTATCACTAATTAAGCGGCACGCAGTGAAGAGTAACAGCTCAACAAGTGCCGCCATCTCGTGGTCCCTAACCCTAACACTCGTATTTAATGTCTGAAATAATGTGGGTTCTACGTTCGATTTTCTTGAGTTTACGGGACGAAAATCCCGAGTTTCTGGGAGAAAAAACCCGCTTGCCCGTGCCAGAGATCGACTAACTCTAGAACCGCTCGAAAAAAAGCTTAGAAAAATTTTCTCTAGTCGCCGACTAGACTCGAAATCAAGTCTTCCTTCGTGCGGCCAAGAACCGTGGTATACAAATGCCACATCCGCTGAGCTATACAGGCTTCACGCCATTGAAGAATATTCCATAACTACTTGTATAAAAGAGAGAAAAAGGAGAGAAGCTAACAATCTCATTCTTTACCCAACACAGTATCTCTATTACCAGGCATAGTGTTAGCACGGAGAACAGTGTTCCTTAAGTTGAAACTTGAATTGACAGAAATGCATCACCAGAAGCGAAACCTGCAGCTTGAGGAGATGCTGTTTTAGTGAAACTTTTAATATTTAGTAGGACTCATTGGTTGGCATTTCTTCCAACTAGGAATGTACCTTTTATAATTGAATACTCGCTATGTTGTCTAAGCGTCTTTCACAGAAATGGGCCAAAAAATCATAGAAGTAATTAATATGGAAGACTGTTCATTACTGGCCTCCTTTAATGCTAAAACTCCATTACTATCGGTACTGTGATTTTAATATAATATTAGAGTAGTACTTAAATGTTTTTTTCCCGAATTCTGTTGCGTTTAAAACTATGTATTTAAACTGAGGTAAAGGGCATGATATTTGTTACGATCTTTTACTTACCTGGACACAAAGTCAATAGTTAGTAAATAAAACAAAATTTAATATTAAGCTTCTCTCTAAAAGAAGTGAAAAAAATACAACTAGAGAATATCTTACGTCTCTAGTTTGTTTAAAACTTCGTCTCCTTTGAGCTGGTCGATTTTCTCCTTTAGACTTTTTTCTACAACTTCCATCCATTTAGTAGATTCTGTCTGTGAACAAGGCTTTCTTTTGGAATATCTTTCTAACATGGCTAGCGTGATTCCTATAATGAAAAAAAAAAAAAACAGGTGAAAAATAAAAAAAAAAAATTTAAACTTTCCGTGCTGTAATCCGTCGTTGCATATATTACATGGCGAGTTTATTAGGTATATTTACATAATAGCAAGTAGCTTCCCTTTAGCTCTATGAATAGAATCAGTTCCTGGGAGCATGGACCAAGAAAGTGTCGCAAGCATTCTACATGAAGCACTATCGACTGCCTCCAATATTTGCCTCATATCCTCATATCGTAGGATCTTTCACGAGAACTGAAAGAGATGGCCCATAATCACATCGCACAAATGCAGAAATAACTCAGGCGTATATCTCACGACCACGGAACCATCCAGAATAAGACTGTGTTTTTGATCGTGTAGGAATATGATCGTGTGAAGAGAATTCACCATGATCAAGCATACTACAGCAATCCAAAATTAAAATTCACCCAGTATTACGTGACATGTGACAAGAAAATATTCTTGCTCTTCATATTATCATTATTAGCCACGTGAACAACTGGTATGACGATTCCACTGATTCACGCAGCACTCGCGATTCTGTGATCTTGCTGACAGTATGAAGCATCAACCACGTTAGGCCTTTCTAGAGTAAATCTCTAATGAAACAGTTAATTTCACAGATAATAGGGGAGAGCATATCTAATAAACTGAGAATTCCTAATAAACTGCCACACTCAGTAAAATTATTAACTCCAAATATCAAAATTAATTTTGGATATGTGCACAAACAGTTCAAATTGGAAAGTTGCTTTTAAAATAATAATCTTTGGATTTGTTTTTACAAGATACAACGATTAATGGCAAGTTTTCATTTCGCGTGTAAGCGTGATTCGAGTATAATTTTAATGATTTTTTAGAAAGAAGGATCACAGAATTGTCCTCCCGTAGAAGTCCATTATCAACGTGACTCATTACATTCTTGATACTCTTCTTAAAAGTAACAATATCAGCAATTCACTATATCTGTGATTACAAATAAAGTTTCTTACAACAACAATTGAATATATATATATATATATATATATATATATATATATATGTGTGACAATAGAGGCGTGAGTTTGCAACACAACCTCCAAACGCCTGACAATTGCACGTATTCGTGATAAGTTTGAGACCCCATGGTACCGTGTGTGATGTGCACCAGGGAATATCCGGGCGGCCTCGCACAGCAACAAGTCCTATTTCCTCTGCTATGGTGTTGCAACAGTTTATACGCTGGTCATGGAATTCTACCACACAATGGGCACATGAGACAGTGTAAGCATGCGGCGCATTCTTAAAACAGCTCAATGGAATGTTTACATCCCAAGATTATTATATGCAATGAATGAAGACGATACTGATCGAAGAATGCAGTATTGTGAGTGGTTTCAACACAAGGTAGATGACGATGCGGAGTTTGTAAGAAATATGGTTTGGTCTGATGAAGCACAATTTAAGCTTAATAGAACAGTGAATCGGCATAATTGTGTTTACTCGGGTCCAGAAAATGATGGCGTTCATGTGGACAAGGCAGTCAATTTATCGGGGCTCAATGTCTGGTGTGGATTGTCATCTGGGGGTTTAATCATTTTTCTTTGAAGGTACTGTTACTGGTCATGTATACATAGACATGCTACGCACATCCATTTTACCTGCCATTCATTCACTTTATGGGAATGATCAATTTCTCTTCCAATAAGATGGCGCACCACCACACTCCCACCGAGACGTGGCATCTTACCTCGATGAGAGTTTGCAGGGACAATGGTGTAAACATTTATTATTTTTTCTGCCTATATAATATCTCTATCTGTACTTTATTCCTAATTCTTGATAGCTTTACTCTAATGCGCTTTTTCTCTCTTATCCTTTCTCATTTACTCTACTGCGTTCTATGATTATCCACCTTCCGTATATACTAGTCGAATGCGTATGAATACTGGAAATTTATTTGTCAGACTGCGCCATCAATATATCATTTAATTGGCATAAGACTAAATAAAACTTCCGATAGATTTCCCTTTCTCTCACGAGCGAAGTTTCTTTTAGCAATGTAACAGTCGTTGTTCGTAAGTAACTGAACTGCGTTTTTTTGCCTTAAATTTTTTCCCGCTCACAAGTCCGGTTTATTTAAGAACAGTGCAGTTGTAAAATAAAAGATCATGCAGCACTCTTTTAACAAATAATTAAAACACATTTATTTACAAATTATACATGAATTAAACAATCGGGAGATTGCTTTCTCTATTCATTTATAAAACCTTTAACATAAATTAGAACCTTTGTACTTTAACACTAATTAACTTCTTTAACTCATAATCGTATTTATTCTCCGCTTACAAAATTCAACTTAAATTCAACAAGCAAAAATATTTTGGAATAATTTGGAGAAAAGAGTAAAGCTAATTATAATTGCAAATACCTGTGGGATTTCTGCTCAGTACATGCACTGGTTATTACTTATCCAATGTTCCAATATATAAATGTGCACAAATTCATATGGGGAGAAGAGACAAGGAATACGAAAAGTCTAATTGACTGTCATTGTTGATAGTGATATTTTCTCCTTGGTACAGGACACCACAGTGTACAGGGGATTTGAAATTGGAAGTGAACGATATTTAGTCTTGAGTAGGATAAAATTGAATTTCATATTGAAAAGAAGAACACTTAAAAAAGTTTTAAAGCGAATAAAAGTTGAGCAACTCTCAGATGTGAACTGTAGACTAAAATACACAAATATTACTCAAGAAAAAATGAAAGAGTTTGAGAGCAGGAACCAAACTTTGGAGATTCAATGGCAAGCCCTGAAGAAAACACTGACTGATTCAGCCAGAGAGGCATGTGGTGGTGGTGAGGTAATCTGCAAGGATAAAAAAATCAGAACTGCATGGTGGACACCGGAAGTTAAAGAGACAGTGAAAGAAAAGAAAAAACATATTAAAAGTTTGGCAAATAGGTCGGATTTTGCTCTTAGAGAATACAGAGACAAATGGAAAAAAGCTAAACATTGTATAAAACTAGCTAAACAAAAGTCATTGGAACACTTTGGAAAAAACATAGAAAATAAATATAAAGAAGGTGGCAAGATATTCTGGAGGATGGTGAAGAAACTCAGAAATGGAAGAAAGAGTACTGTAAAAGGATTACAGATGATAAAGGTGACATGAAAAATGGGAGAAAT
Organism: Typopeltis vanoorti; assembly: GCF_054136105.1. Classification (NCBI taxonomy): domain Eukaryota; kingdom Metazoa; phylum Arthropoda; class Arachnida; order Uropygi; family Thelyphonidae; genus Typopeltis; species Typopeltis vanoorti. The sequence continues at coordinate 81,467,086 of NC_143551.1, read as the reverse complement.
AGATATCTTTGAAGGATGGAGTAATTACTTCGAAAAATTACTAAATGAAACACAGTGATGAGAGAACAGTGGTAAGAGCACTCAACAGGCATGCAGTCAGGAATACATATCCATACGTGAAGTAGAAAAAGCCATCAAAAGCCAGAATTCTGGAAAGGAAGCAGGAGTATGATATTCAACCAGAAATGTACACGTATGGAGGTATAAGTCTTGTAGTGACTGCACTGCATAATTCAGAAAGCCTGGACAGAGGGACGAATTCCAGATGATTGGAGCAAAGCTCTCATAGTACTCATACATAAAAAGGGAAATGTGAGAATTACAGAGTTATTTCTCTACTGAGTGTTTCTGGCAAGATCTATGCAAGTATACTTGAGAAACATTTGAGAAGGATTTTGGAAGAGAAGCGTGGTTCTCTTCCAAAATCTTCCTCTATTCCTTCATATACCATCGGTATATGAAGGAATAGAGGTTGTCAGGATCAGATTTTCACTTTAGGACATATAGCTGAGAAATCGTTGGAATATAACAAAGATCAGTATTTAAGTTTTATGGACCTGGAAAAGGCTTAGGACAATGTGCCAAAAGAGAGAGCGAGAAGTTATTCAAAACGCGACAATTATATGGTGTCAATGAGGCATTATATCAAGATACTTAGTCTTTATTTGAGTGGTAAGTCAGCAGTTAGAATTGAAGGAAGTACAGGAAGATAGTTTAATGTTAAATCTGGTGTCAGACAAGGATGTACAAACTTGATATCACAATTGGAGATGTTCTTCTCAGCTCTTTGATTTATACAAATGATGTTATACTTCTAAATAAATCCACTACAAGTCTGCAAGTTTCCCTAACTAAATTGAATAACTGATGTAATAGATATGGTATGATGGTCAGCATTAAGATGACAAAGACAATGAAAGTAGACAAATTCATTGAAAATATGAACTGCATTGTGAATGGAGAACCTATAGAACAAGTAAAACCTTTTAGCTCCTTAGGCGCGATTTTTGGCGAAGATAATAAATTAAATATGGAAATAGACAATAAAATCAACAAATCTGGTATGGTAGGAATTCAACTGAATACTTCTATATGGAATAAGAGAGAAATTAGTCAAGACACTAAATTAGCTGTATACAAGACAGTGTTTAAGCCAATTTGAACCTATGGATCTGAGAGCTGGGTCAGAAGTATAATACTTGACCAAAGACTATAGATCGCAGATATGGGACTCCTGAGAAAGATTAGGGGTATGAGCAGATGGCATCAATGGCAATATCATATTAAATATGAGGATATTAGGAAAGAACTTGACATTGTTAGCATCCAGGAATGTGTTAGCATACCTAATCTCGAGTGGTATGGTCACTTAAACAGAATCGGAGAGGAAAGATTAGGAAAAGAAGTGTTCTCTGCCCAGTTGGCAAAAATAAAATCCAGAGGAAGATCAAGATATAGGTAGATTGATGCAATAAAACGTGCCTTAGAAGATAGAAATATAATATCTGATAATGTTGGAGTCTTGACAGGTAACAGACAACAGACTGATTTGGAAGAAAATTATAAATAGCAAGTTAGTAATGATGTTCATTTTTCATGTAGCATTATCATATCCTGTACAGCCCTTAATGGTATATGTCAGGAATTTGATGATGATTATGAACATTTAGCCTCAATCAATAAAAAAACATAAATATTTAATAAAATATAAAATCAATAAAAAAAAAAATCATTATCCTAATCGCCATATTAATGTACTATAGGCTTACAACTTTTCTTGACTGATAGTTGCAGAAAAAAATATCTTTAAATATATATGTTATTTATGAAAACAATAAAACGAAATTCCTTTAAGCATACTTACTGATCATTTCCGTGTGAGGTATTTCGTAACACACAGTCCAGTTAAATAAATCTGTAGATAAAAAAAAAAACTACGGTTAAATTAGCGAACATTTAAAGTTAATATACATGCAGAATTAATATGTTGTTTGATTAGATTTATTTGACAACAAGTTATTCTCTCTTTCTTCATTCACACATGTACATAAATGCGTAATTTAATGCCTATATATCTATTTTCTATGAAAACAAATGCAAAACCCTGAATATGTACACGATCAAAATAACACAAAAATAAGGAAACGTTTGTGTGATTAACAGCTCTTGTTGCATCTAATTGCATTTTTTTTAATTTGTTCTGTGGGTTCATGATGTACTAAGAAGGGATGGTGGGCAGCAGCTGCACGTATTCCGACGGTCTTAATACTGAGTGAGGGAATTATGGATCTTATTTCATATGAACATTTGCCATGGAAATATTTATTAGAATTTCTGCAATACACATATTGCAGAAACCAAACGCTTGTACGAAAATGGAAGGAGTGAGTTGTTAATAGAAGGATTATTGGTCAATCTAATTGCCCTCCTCTGTATTGAGTCAAGCATTTCTAGGGAGCTCTTAGGGACCCACACTCCAAACGTGAGAGCAGTATTCAATAGCTGGAGGATTTGTGGTTTGTATAAGGTTAACAGCAGTTCAGAGGTGAAATAGCGTCTTGAGAGAAAGAGAAATTCTAGTTTTTTAGAAACTGAGGATGGAATGGTTGTGATGTGTTTATGCCAGTAGGGGCTTGATGTCAGGATGATTTCAAAAAGAGAAATCTCATCTCATCTGGAAATTTGAGTGTTCTCAAAGGTAATAACGGGATAAAATGGTTTCTTTTTTGTGAGAAATAAGGCAGATCTGGGATTTGTTATCATTGAAATAGGTGAGGTTATCTGAACTCAATTGGAGAATAGCTTGGAGGTCGGAATTGAGGTGAACATTGAGGAGAACATCAACTATTGGGGTTGATGTTCTGTAGGTTGAGGTGAATTGTGTACAGCAAGGTTTATCGAATGAAAGAGGAGGAGTGCAACATGCTGTCTTAAAAACTATGTATTTGGTTGGAGGTCGACTGAAGTACGTACAGTATATAAAGGAAGAGGATTGCTGAGATAAACAGAATCTTGTGGAAACCCAGCATTAGTTGAATGGTAAGATGATAAGGAACCATCTGCCATAACACATGGTGTGCGTCCAGACAGAAATCTGGCACTCCAACTGCAGAAATCCTGGGACAGACAAAATGATAGGAGTTTGTTTAGTGAACCTCTGTGTATATCTGATCAAAAGCTTTGGAAATATCAAGTGCAACCACTTGGAATTCGCAAAACTTATTTATGGGATTTGTGCAGAGATGGCTGATATATGTGAGTAGATTTTCTGTTCATTCATAGCCATGGAATCCATAGTGGTGGTTGTTTATTAACTGGATGTCCTCGAGGTAATGTATGAGTTCGGAATTGATGGTTCCATTATTAGACATGACTGAGGTGAGTAAGATAGGGCGGTAATTTGATGGCAGTGATTTGTCAGGTTTCTTGGAATGGGTTGAATATAGGCCAGTTTACAAGCTGTAGGAGAGATACCAGCGGAACAGGAAAGTATATACAGGCGACATAGGATAGGTGCACAAACCTTCTGGAAAATTGGAGGAGTGTCATCAGGGCGAGGGGATTTTTTTGTCTCTAATTTGTAAATATTTTTCTGAACTCTTTTTGGCGAAAGGATATAGGAAGGCATTGTATACTGGGCATCTAAAATGGTTGTGGGGGATATTTAGCATGGTCGGTTTATCGTTGCATTGGAGGCAAAGTGTGAAACCAGGAGAGTCGCTTGTTTCGTGGGCGATGATGCAATAGAGACATCTGGGTATGATGTGGATGAGAATAGTGTGGACAAGAGTTGCGACCAAATACTTTATTTTGGCAAAAATGGAGTGGCGCAAGTTTTCTGCGTTTGGCTCTTCAACACTCTGTTTTCTAGTCATTTATGGTTTTTCTTGCAAATGTTCGAACATTACTTTAGTGTGAATGTTCGTCATTGCATTTATAACACAATTCATTTTGTAGTACAAGTTCAGTTTAAAGCACAAAGTAAAACGGAATCAATACTCGTAATTATATGTATGAGGAGGGGGTCTGAAAAGTTCGCGGCCTCGACCATAGATGACAACACTATCGGCATGACTTTTTTTCTAAGTTAGTAGTACATTTGCTGTCTGAAGAAAAAGTGTTTGTCTGTATCCCTTGAAATGGACAAAATTGAGTATCGTGCAGTTATAAACTTCTTTGTAAAATAAGGGTTAATGCGAAACGAAATTCATAAATGTTTATGGGCACTCTTCTCCTTCGTTTTCGACAATTAAGAAATGGGCTTCCGAGTTTAACCACGCTACCGGCCAAGACGTCCGTAGACGTCAAGTTTATCATGGATGCGAAGTGCATATTAAAATTGTAATACTATTGATATTACATTGAAATATATGATGGATACGAAGCGTATGAGAATGCGTATTTGATCCATAATGGCCGATGAGGTGGTTTTAATCGTGACCGTACCAGCCTTGAAGGTAATCCACGTGAAGGACGTACAAAAAGTGTAACAACACCAGAAATCATTGATCACGTGCACGATATATTATTGGATGACTGGCCAGTCAAGGTGCACGAAATTGCTGAGACTATAGCCATTTCAAAAGAACGTCTAGGATATCTTTTGAATGAAGAATTGCATATGAAAAAGGTTTGCCCAAGATGGTGCCGAGCTTGCTCACAGCAGATCAAAAACGCACTCGCATGAAAATTTCTGAACAGTGCTTGGAGCATTTTAACAAAAATCAAACTGATTTTGTGCATCGATTTATTACTCACCAGAATCCAAACAGCAGTCAAAACAGTGGACAGAAGCCAGTTGTTCAGCACCAAAAAAGACAAAGTCAGTTCCAGCAGCAGGAAAGGTCATGGCATCGGTGTTTTGGATGCTAAAGGCATTTGTTTATTAATTACCTTGAAAACAATTACCGAGGAATATTATTCAGATCTTTCAAGCAGACTAGACGAAAAAATACGTGGGAAAAGACTCGGTTTGAAGAAAAAAAAATCATCTTTCATCAGGACAATGCACCTGAGTAGTTGGGGTGGTACTAAAAACAAGATCATGATCAAGATGAGGAATCGTGACATTACTGTGTGATAAGAAGATTGACGTCATTGTGTGTGATGCTGTGTTTGACGTCATGAGATTGGAATGTTTGGAATTTTTCTGGGGAACATATGTGTATCATTAACATCACGTTTTGTTTGGTATGGAATTGTGAGTGATAGTTAGAGATAAGGATTCGTGTCGTGATTGGTGGGGCAGTTTAAACCAAATAGGGGTAGAGTGAATTGGGTAAGCGACGTTAGTGTCCTGTTTGTGTGTTGTTATCAGATGTAGATAAGTGACGTAATTTGTTCGTTGTAAATAATTGATGTTATGATTTGAATGGAAAGGGAAATATATTAGTGGATAAGGATAGGGATAGGGTAAATGGTTTGCGTATCGTATTGTGGATGATGATTAGAGATAAGGAATCGTGACGCTGTGAGATTGGAAATTTCTGGGGAACATATGTCTCAGTGACATCACATAGTGGGTTTTTGTTCGCGTATGGGTTTGTGAGTGATGGTTAGACATAAGATATCTTGGAATTTTCGCTTGAGGGCTCCATTTGTCATTGACGTCACGTTGTTTTTTCTTTTGTCTATAGTTGGCAGTACGAATTTTCCAGTATAAGTTTGTAGTATTTCATTCCTGTTATCGACTATGGGAATTTTAGTTTAGAGTGAAGCACTGGTGGCAGCATTTAGACCTTTTCTGAATAATTAATTACAAACTATCACTGATGTCCCCCACCCCAAACACACACACACACACACACACACACACACACACACACGTTTTTCATGGCAATAGATGAGTACGGAATTCTTAGTTTAGAGTCGAGGTGCTTGTAGCATTTAGAAATTTTCTGAATAAATAATTACAAACTATCATTGGAGTCCCCCGCTCAAACACACACACACATACTTTTTTTGTCAATAGATGAGTATGGAAATTCTTTGTTTAGAGTTGAAATGTTGGCAGTATTTAGACATTTTTGGAATAAATAATTTTGAATAAATAGGCTATCATTGATGTCCCCTCAAATATGCACTTTTTTTCTCATATACATAACTCATCCAAAATATTTTGATTTGTCACAAACCAAACTTTTAAGAACTTAAACTTCATTACATTTTATAATGAATGTTATCCTTATTACAAAAGTTTTTGGCTATTGGAATTTTTGGTTTACAGTCAAGAATGGAGTCAACCTTTAGAAATAAAAACCAAATGGCCATTTTAAAAAATCAATAAATAAATAAACAGAGATTTTCATGGAATACAAGAACTTTTGTATGTATTCTAGAAAATTCTATTGATAATTCAGATTGACTTACATTTTCTCCAGAATGGCTCTTCTGAATGCAAATAGATATTCCAAAATAGTTGAATTATAACCATATATTCACAGCACAACACACACAAAACATTTGAATGTATATATCAAGAAAGCATATTGCCAATTTCTTTGGCCATCTAATTGTCTTTCGTAAGGGAGAATAACAAGAAAGCATTTGATCAGAAAGATCGATGCCTGACATACCCAAATTATAGTCCCTTACGATATTTGGTTTTAATTGAATTTTACCATTCTTATTTTTTGCATCAACCATTTAAAATTTGTGCATATTTGAAATGGAAAGAACTTTCCTCTTATCCTTCCATTTGCGATGATAAATTCATTAAATTCATTATCGCTCATATTAGCGTAAACTTCTAATTCTTTATCAGTAAGTTTTCTTTTACTGATCATAGCGAAAAACTGAAGGTTTTTAGAGACTAGACGCAATAAACACATTCGTCAGCGCATGTAATATATGAGTGGGGGTGATACCAGATTACTCGTAGTTGGTGTATGAAACAAAATTCTGTCTGATAAGCCAGCTACGAGATTACTCGTAGTGACCTTGAAGACGCGAAAGCACTTGGCGTGCGGGAACAAACTTTGGTGAGCAATATTTGATATTTGCATATCCAATCTCTTAGTTTATCCAGAGATAGAGAACTAATTTCCCAGTTCAGCTGATGATTATATTTTATTAACCAAGAATTCTGTTTTTTTAACTCTTTCAGGTAATTCTTACCAACTACATGGTGATTTTGTCAATGCATATCTTACAATAATTCCATCAGAAATACAAATTTCTTTAGGAAATAAATTTGAAATCTTATCCAAAAGAAATTGAACATCAGTAGTACCAATGATAACTGAAACTTCGTATTTTTCACCCACAGTAGATTTTTCATGTACGTTTTCTTTAATTCTTCTTACATTGCTTCATTTGGCACAACAAATATATAGTTATTTATTATTATTCCAAACAATTAGAACTTTACACAAAGAAATTTTAAAGAATGTGGTCAACCACCACATTCTTTAAAAGAATGTGGTGACTGACCCATTATTTTTACTTTACTGGACACAAAACACCACAACACAATACAATAGCTGTAGTCGATGAACGATTGCCTTTAGTCCAAAGTCACTTGACTCATTTGTTTTTCTTTATAGTACTGTTTACCCTACCCTACCCTGACCATTCCTTCAAAAATGAAACTTTCTTGCAGATGACTCATGGACATGTTTTCGCATGCTGGTGAATATGCTGTTGATGTGTTTTTATCTTACTTTGTGTGGAGAACGCCAAAATTTGTATTTGTGTTATCTGTAGAGTACAAACCTTTTTTCTTTTTTAAGAATTTAAGTCATGTTTTTGGGTTAAATTATGTGTTGTCTCTGTAAAATCACCAAATTCTAGCAGCTCGGGTTTTCGAGTATGTGAACGAAGTACGTTACAGATAATTCACACAATGTCAATAGGTAGCATTAGACAATTTTTGAAAAGAATTAATTACATGGATATCAGTTTTCCCCACTTTCCCCCATTCCTGGCATTAATTTCAGTAGTGATTTGTTTTAGAATAATTAAACAGAATTACATTAAGGTATAAAATTATGGATTTATATATCAAATTCTAATCAGAATCACCAAGTAAAAACTTCACTGTGGAAAACACAACAACAACACACATATTTGTTCATTTAAGTTTACAAATGCATATTTTATTTTGCTAAAATACTATTTACAAATATATTCACAGAGAAAAATTCAAAACATGTAATTAAATAAAAATATTTCACAATATTTAGTTTACACTGTTAACATTTTCCAAAAAGTTTAATAAAGAAAATGTTTGTTATTCCCTCTTTCTTGGTTATGTTACATCAAAATAGTTGTAAAGTAATTCTGTTTAATTATTCTAAAACAAATCATCACTACTGAAATTAATGCCAGGAACGGAGAAAAGTGGGGAAAACTGATATCCATGTAATTAATTCTTTTTAAAAATTGTCTAATGTTACCTATTGACATTGTCTGAGTTATCTGAAAAAATTGCATTCATATACTCACAAACCCGAACTGTTAGAATTTGGTGATTTCACAGAAAGACAGCAGATAATTTAACCCAAAAACGTGACTTAACTCTTAAAAAGTTTGTTTATAGAAAAAAAGGTTTGTACTCTGCAGATAACACAAATACAAATTTTGGCTTTCCCCATGCAAAGTAAGATAAGCACACGTCAACAGCATATGCAGCAGCATGCGAAAACATGTCCATGAGTCATCTGCATGAAATTTTCATTTTTGAAGGAATGGTCAGGGTAAGGTAGGGTAGGGTAGGGTAAACAGCACTATAATGAAAATAATTGATTCGAATGACTTTGTACTTAACGCAATCGTTCATCCACTGCAGCTATTGCATTTTTTGTGGGGTTTTATGTCTGGTAACTTAAAATAATGGGTCAGCCACGAAATGCTTTGAAAGTTTCTTTGTGTAAAGTTCTAATTTTTTGGAATTTTGTAGCAGTATGTTAATATAAAATATAAGATCAGAACTAATAATCACTGAAATAATAAAAAATAACTATTTATTTGTTGTGTCAAATGAAGTAAATTAAGAAGAATGAAGGAAAACGAATGTGTAAAATATACAGTTGGGGAAAAATACGAAGTATCAATTATCATTGGTATGACTGATGTTCAGTTTCATTTGAAGACGACCTCAAATTATTTCCTAAAGAAATTTGTATTTCTGATGGAATTATTGTAAGATATGCATTGACAAAATCACCATGTAGTTGGTAAGAATTACCTGAAAGAGTTAAAAAACAGAATTCTTGGTTAATAAAATATAATCATCAGCTGAACTGGGAAATTGATTCACTATCTCTGGACAAACTAAGAGATTCGATAATAGAATCAATATGCAAATATCAAATTTTGCTCACCAAAAGGCAGAGAAAAATCAAAAATATTAATGCTATTAATAGGCCGACCTGTCGTTGATTTGAATGATGTGGGTTACTCTAAACGTGAAAAATGCCATGTACTTTTATGTTTATGGAAACATGATGAAAGATATTGCACTTATAAGATAAATACAAAAATATATGTATTGGTTTAAAAATAAATAAAAATGTAACCCATAATTTTACTACAGTAACAAATTCCCACAATCACAAATGAATAAACTTTAAGATGAGAATCACATTGTGAAAAATCACATGACTGCAATTCCACAACCATGGAAAACTTTTGAACAACAGCCCAAATTTAACAATAAGAAGATTAAGTAACAAACTATGGAGTGTATTTTTCACTTTATTTATTTATTGTATGTGAGATTAAGTAAATGCAATTTGTAAATAATATTTCACTCAAATAAAATGTGTAAATTTAAATGAACAACTGGGTGTGTTATGCAAATAACACAAAAGTAAGCAACAAAAAAATAGTGTCTTTATTTAATTTAATAACTTTATTTAATTTCTTTATGTTAGATTCAGAAATACATATTGTAAATAATATATCTGTCAAATAAAAGGTAATAACATAGAAATTAACAAAGTATACTAGAGAGCTAATATTCATTTGAAATGTAAGAAAATGCTAACGAAGGGTTTCAAACCCAAACACACGATGTCACATAAAGGAACAACAAAATTTCGACCGGAAATGAGACATCTTAAAGATAAGACAAATGAAAATCTACAGTGGGGGGGGGGATAAATTCACACACAATTTATTTATTTATTCTGCTCAGTTATTCTGGTTAGAATATGTAGCTAAACTGAATTTTAAAAGTCAAATCTTTTAAAAGAGAGACAAATAACCAATCAATTTGAGAAAAAAATATAGAACCATATCAAAACTTCTGCATCGAGAGATGTGAATTTTCCGGTCGGTGGCGGATATTATTCATGAAAAGACATTTTGAAGTTTATGCTCACCGCCGTGGGAAAAAACATAGCATGTGTTCCGCCCAGTGCGAATGAAATTAACGAAGAGTACAAAAGGGACAGAAATCTAAGGGAACAAAAGTCAACTATCTTTTAAAGTTATTTATAGAAATTTCGTTCTTTCAACCCTTGTGTTTTTTGTGTGTTGTGCTGTGAATATATGGTTATAATTCAACTGTTTTGGAATATCTATTTGCATTCAGAAGAGCCATTCTGGAGAAAATATAAGTCAATCTAAATTATCATTAGAATTTTTCTAGAATACATACGAAATTTCTTGTAATCCATTAAAATCTCCATTTATTTGTATTTTTTTAAAAAATGCCGTTTGGTTTTTCGTTCAAAAATAACTCATTTTTATCTCTAACGGCTGATGCCACATTCTTGAATCTAAACTAAAAATTACAATACCCAAAAACTTTTGTAATAAAGATAACAATAATTAGAAAAAGTAATGAAGTTTAAGATCTTAAAGTTTTGGACAAATCAAAATATTCGGTTGAGTTATGTATATGAGAAAAAAAAGTACGTGTTTGAGGGGACAGCAATGATAGTCTATATTTCTTTATTCAGAAAATGTCTAAATGCTGCCAACAACTTGACTGTAAACAAAGAATTCACATACTCATCTATTCACAAGAAAAACGTATGTGTGTCTGTGTGTGTTTCGGGGGGGGGGAGCCAGCTATGATAGCCTATAATTAATTATTCAGAAAATGTCTAAATGCTGCCAACATATCGACTCTAATCTAAGAATTCTCATACTCATCTATTGACAAGAAATACGTATGCGTGTGAGGGGGGGGGGGACACCGGTGATAGTTTGTAATGAATTATCCAGAAAAGGTCTAAATGCTGCTGCCAGCTCGACTCTAAATTAAGAATTTCCATACTCATCTATTGACAAGAAAAACTGTGTGTGTGTGTGGGGGACACCAGTGATAGTTTGTAATTAATTATTCAGAAAAGGTCTAAATGCTGCGGCCAGCTCTTCACTGTAAACTAAAATTCCCATACTCAATAACAGGAATGAAATACCACAACCTATATTGGAAAATTCATACTGCCAACTAAAGACAAGCAAAAACACAACATGACTTGAATGCCAGATGGGCCCCCCCAGCAAAATTCCAAGATATCTTATCTCTAGCCATCACCCACAAACCTATATGCGAACAAAAACACAGTACGCGATGTCACTGAGAGATATGTTCCACAAAAATTTCCAAACACATAACGACACCATTCCTTATCTCTAATCATCATCCACAATCCGATACGCAAACCATTTACTCTACTCCTATTTGGTTTAAAGTGCCCCACCAATCACATCACGAGTCCTTATCCACTAATATATCTTCCTTTTCCATTCAAATCATAACGTCACTTGTTTACATCTAACAAATTACGTCACTTATCTACATCTGATAACAACACACATTCAGGACACTGACATCGCTTCTCCCATTCATCCTGTTTGGTTTATAGTGTCCCACCAATCACGACACGAATCCTTATCTCTAACCATCATTCATAATACCATAATACAACACTTCCAGCAATTGTGAGGAAAATTCGCAGTAGTATTACAATATTTGGAAATGAGTTCTCGAGACTGTATTTTAGAATTAACTGCAAAAGTTCGAAAAGATTCAAAGATTCGGCATAGTGGCACGCTCGTGGCGGACCGCCCCCTCCCCCCTTCCATAGCTACGCCTCTGCTCAAAGGTGTTTGTGCAATGGGTAAATTAAGGGATCTGCACTATGAATTATTGGAATATCCACGCTATTCCCCAGATTTGGCTTCCTCTGGCTTCTATCTCTTCCCAAAACTAAAGCTCATCCTCGCTGGTCAGCGAGGATGAGCTTTAGTTTTGGGAATCAAGAGGTGATTGCAGCTGTAGAGGGGTATTTTGCAGATCTTACTGAGAACCACTACAGGGATGGGATAATGGCGCTGGAGCATTGCTGGAATAAATGTATTAGTCTTAAGGGAGATTATGTTGAAAAATAAAAATTATTTTGAAATTATAAATTCATTTTTTCATTGTTAGGCCGAGAACTTTTCAGACCACCCTCGTATACGGGTCTAAAAATCAGTTATTTAATTATTTGCATATATACTAAAATAAATCACACAATCCTTTTTCTACAGGTTTTTAAGTAAAAGTTGTTAGCATTACCTTGGTACTTTTTTGCTTCTTCTGAGGAGCCGAAAGGCATATATAAAGTCACTTTAAGAACGTTATCAATCAGAACTCGTATTTCATTCTTGACTTTTAAGGAGCAAGATTTAAAGCTGGCTGTGAGACATGAGACAATATCCTTAGTTGTCCTTTAATGAAAAATGATTTAAATTAGAAAATCATCCTTAAAAAAAGCTGGTGTTGTTTCTAAAGTAAATAATAATTTCGTGTTGTTCGAGGCAGTTATGTATTATATCATCTTAAACATTAGCCATCAGTCGCTCCTGATACAAGCATATTTACATTTATAGATGCGTATAAAACCCTTGACTTATAGCCTTCGTTGCTTTTAGCTCATTCAATGTAATCCTAATCTTAGAAAACTGTTGACTCGTGACCCCCCCCTCTCTCTCTCTTTAGTTTTAACTTCGCTCGTTATAGCGCAGTCTTATTTTTTTGTTTCATACCCCTTCTTTATGTAAACAAGCTTTCATTCATAAGCAATGTTCAAATGATCCACTTTCCTCAAAAGTTGTACAGAACTAATCACTACCGTGATTATTACCAGTAGAGTAGAATAAAATAAATAATTAATGCCTCTAATGAAGAGGTAAATGAGGCTATTTATCTCTTCATTTTCTATTTTCAAAATGCTTAAAAATAGCAAAGCTGTTGGACAAGATGGAATTTTCCAAGAACTTCTTAAAAATTGTGGCAAGAATGTAGTTAAATAACTTATATAATAACATCTTGGTTTCAGGAAATCTTCCCTCTCTCTCTCTCTCTCTCTCTCTTTAGAAGAACGAAAATAAAAATAACCATTCTAAAACCAGGCAAAGATCCATCATTAGGAGCTGACTACTGACCCATATCTGTTATGAATGTTACTCATAACAGATATCAGTTATGGAAAGGATTATATACAACAGAATATCTCCCATTATAAACAACCTAATATCTCCAGAGCAAGCAGGCTTGAGACCAGGAAGAGGATGTTGTACTTGCTCTTACATCAATGACCGAGAATTGTTTTCAGAGACATCTGAAATATATTGCTGTGTTCATTGAATTAACATCAGCATAGGACACAGTATGGAGAAAGAGCCTACTATTTAAATTTCTGAAGATGATTCCGTGTAGAGGATTTGCCAACTTATTGTACAATATGCTTAATAACAGATGGATATAGGCATTTGCAGGCAATTCAAAAAGTTGACCACGCAAGCTTAATAATGGACTCCCTCAAGGCAGAGTACTATCTCCATTGTTATTTAATTTATATATTTATGATCTTCCTCAAACCAGTTCAAGGAAATTTGCTTATATAGACGACCCTGCAATAATCACACAAAGCACTAAATTCAATGAAGCTGAAAAGTAACCACAAATTATTTGAAAAATCTGGATGCATATTTCAAACAGTGGCATCAAAACCCAAACGTATCAAATACTGCAGTGTCTGCCTTCCATATTAATAACCATCGGCTAATTTCAAACTTACTGTCTTCTTTAGAGATATACTACTGAACTTTAACAGTACACCTAAATATTTAGGTGTTACCCTAGACAGAACATTCACCTTCAAAGAACACCTAGTGAAAGTAGCTCGAAAATAAAAACTCGTATTAACATAATCAGAAGCTTTCTGGTTCAACTTCGGGTGCAGATGCTGAAACCATACATCTATCAGCTTTGAACTTGGTTTATTCAACTGCGAAGTACTGCTCCCCAGTATAGCTGAACAGTGTTCTTACTTCTAAGGAGAATAATAACAGGAACTATACGATCCACAGCAAATTATTGGCTCCCTGTCATCAGTAACATCGCACATCCTAATGTACGCAAAAAATCAGCTTTTGCTAAATTATGGACAGATTTAACCAACAATGTTAATCTACTTATCCATAAAGACATAGAAACCCCCCCCCCAACAAGGAGACTAAAATCAAGAAATCCTAGTTTGGAAACAGTAACAACGCTATAACAATCCCAGATTAGATTTATCGGACCCACATTACATCTAAACAACCTGGATTTGGACCATCTCGTCATTTTTGGACAACCTTAAACCCCATTAGAACTGCTCATGGTAGATGTAAACACCATCTACATAAATGGAAAGGGATCGGATCTCCTGCTTGTGATTGCGGTTATCGCTCGCAAACTAATGACCATATTTTATTGGACTGCCCGATATACGAGGAGTCTGAAAGGTTCACGGCATCGACCATAGATGGCGACACTTTCAGAAAGGTTTTTTTTTTTTTTCTAAGTTGGTACATCTGTTATAAGCATACATGTGAAATTGCAAATCATTCTATTAAGTTTGTTTTATACAGCTGTCTGAAGCAAAAGTGCTATCTGTATCCCTTGAAATGGATAAAATTAAGTATCGTGGGCTTATAAAATTCTTTGTAAAAGAAGGTTTAACGATAAAAGAAATTCACTCGATGTTCATAAAAGTTTATGGGCACTCTTCTCCTTCGTTGTCGACAATTAAGAAATGGGCTGCCGAGTTTAAACGTGAGGTACCAGCCTGGAAGATGATCCACGTGAAGGACGTCCAAAAAGTGAAACAACACCAGAAATCATTGATCAAGTGCACAATATGATATTGGATGACCGGCGAGTCAAATTGCATGAAATTGCAGAGATTATAGGCATTTCAAAAGAACGTGTAGGATATCTTTTGCATAAAGAATTGCATATGAAAACGCTTTGCCCAAGATGGGTGCTGCGCTTGCTCACAGCAGATCAAAAACGCACTCGCATGAAAATCTCTGAACAAATCTCTGCTTGGAACGTTTTAACAAGAATAAAACTGATTTTCTGCGTCCATTTATTACTATGGATGAGACTTGGATTCATCATTACACACCAGAATCCAAACAGCAGTCAAAATAGTGAACAGATGCCAGTTGTTAAGCGCCAAAGAAGACAAAGTCGGTTGCATTAGCAGTAAACGTCATGGCATCGGTGTTTTGGGATGCTAAAGGCATATTATTTAATTAATAATTTTGAAAAGGGTAAAACAATAACCAGGGAATATTATTCGGATCTTTCAACCAGACTAGACGAAAACATTCGTGAGAAAAGACCCAGTTTGCAGAAGAAAAAAATCATCTTTCATCAGGACAATACACCTGCCCACAAAAGTGCTTTTGGCACTGGGAAAATTAAGGGATCTGCACTATGAATTGTTGGAACATCCACCCTATTCCCCAGATTTTGCTTTCTCTGACCTATCTCTTCCCAAAACTAAAACTCTTTCTTGCTGATCAGCGTTTTTATTCGAATCAAAAGGTGTTTGCAGCTGCAGAGGGGTATTTTGCAGTTCTTACTGAGAACCACTACAGGGACGGGATAATGGTGCTGGATCGTCTCTGGAATAAATATTAAGGGAGATCATGTTGAAAAATAAAGATAATTTTGAAATTATAAATTCGTTTTTTCATTGTTAAGCCGAGAACCTTTAAGACCACCCTCGTACACGTTCGCCAGGTTCTTTTGATTTTGTGGGCTGAAGGCATTAATGTACTGCTAATGGCTAATGAATTAAGAAAAACAAACATATTAATCAAAAAATAGGTAATCTATAAGCTCCAAATTTTCCTGAAAACAAGTTCATAACCTGAATTCTGGCACAATGAATAATTCAAATTTTGTTACTTTCCAATTATTTTAAATTAATTAATATATCACGTTAATGAACAATAATCATAAATGTATTAATCTGTTAATGATTTGAAATTGAAATCAGACTAAAATATGAAGCAATATGTTATCATCAAAGTCAGCAAATTTCCGTCATTATGAGATGAATTTCATCGTTTTCTTTGAAATCTCCGCCAGCTTATTTAAGTTTGAATAAGGCTTAAAAATAGTTCCACGTTTGGTCTCTAGAGCAGAGTTTCTGGATTCGGTAAAAATAATTAAATATGAAAATCAAATAAAAGGGAAAAAAATTCCGCAAAAAAGTCTTAACTGATTAATTTACTATAGGTTCACATAACAATAATTTCTGGTTAGGAATCACTTAAAAAATGGTCATTCCACTCGAAGATCTGATATGTTGATCTGATCCACTAGAATAACAGAGTAACAGCTGAGTTGGATAAAGGAAATGGTTACACGATGATTCTACTGGATTTGGCAATGGCATTTGACATAAGACCGCATGGAACTCTGTTACGAAAATTTGAACAAATGGGGATGGATATGACTGATTCAGTGGATAAGAGGGTGGCTGTTAGACAGATATCAAAAAGTGGTATATGGAGGGGCAGAATCGAGGCGAAAACAAGTAACTAGTGTTGGGCTGCAAGGTTCAGTGGTGGTATCATTGCTGGTTAATTTGTACATAAATGATATAAGAAATAACCTGAAAGGAAATATTCAGTTGTTTGCCAATGATGCGAAATCACGTAGAGTAATAGTTAATCACGGTGATGTGGAGAGCTTGCAGAACGACTTGAATTGACTGTCAGTATGGACAAAAGATAATGATTATCAGTTTAATGTAAAGTTATGCAGAGATTACGAGCTATGTACACATTGATGGAACTGTACTCCAAGAAATAGATGAAGGTAGAGATGAAGATAGAGGATATATTGCTAAGGTTGCTAAAGAAGCTCACAAGATTATTGAAGAACACATTAACAAGTAGAGATAAGAAATTCGTTATTTCTCTTTATATGCCTTGCGACGTTAACATCTGTATTACCGTGCTCATGTCTGGTCTCCTGGGGTTCTTGGGAATGAGGAAGCAGCATAGAAAATGCAGATTTTCTATGCTGCTTCCTCCTTCTCTCTGCTTCTTCAGAGGCGAGTGAAGAAGATGGTGGGTGGTCTCTGGAATGTTCTCTATGAAGACAGATTGAGGATGTGCGGATTTCTTTGGTTGGTTGCTTTGATAAAAAGTGGAGATATCATAGAAACATTTACGTTGCTTAAAGGGTTTTATAGTATTGATGCAGGGAAAATGCTTCAACACTTGGCAAGATGTCAAGTGTTGAATATAACAAGTTGAATCATAACAAGCGGTCAACTCAAAGAGTTTCATGCCGAATATAGTAGAAACTATATAAAGTTCGGCGATTCCAAGCATAAGCAAATACCTGGATATGAAACTCTTTGAGTTTCTTATTCGGCTAAGAAACGAAATGGGATGTAATATCCCTTAACTTAAACAAGTCATATGTCGCCGAATTGAAGCCTTTGGCTCTTCATATATCTAATAATTTATTAGGACACCTCTTGGCAATACTCATAGAAGGGTTGTAAGTTCTGTTCGCTACAAACTTGATATTAACTAGGTCTACCTACTCACTGATGAGACATCAATAAAGGTTGAAACCGGTCTGGGTAGTGACCTTCTCTCATAATGTTGAACAAAAATACAGCTCCTAGGAGCTAAGTTCACATTATGGGTAAATATCAAGAATAGTGATCGGAGCTTGCTCCACCTTAGACATGAGTTGCCTCAGCTTGCACTACCTTTAGGGTCAGTTGCTGCAGTATCCAGGTATTTGCTTATGCTTGGAATCGCCGAACTTTATATAGTTTCTACTATATTTGGCATGAAACTCTTTGAATTTCTTATTCGGCTAAGAAACGATATGGGATGTAATATCCCTTAACTTAAACAACTCATATGTCGCCGAATTGAAGCCTTTGGCTCTTCATATATCTAATAGGCTTACATTTAATTGTTTAAAACCAATATTGACTATTAATTTTACCTGCAATTCCTTGTGCTCTTAACTTATTTCTGTAACTGAAATTTATTTATTTTATTTATTTTTTTCTTTAGCATTAGTAATTTTATGTAACGGATATTTGTGACAGTCAAGGTTTTGAACTCACTCTTGTGTTTTCTTTTAGAAATTTATTTTGCCAGCACAAGAAATAAATAGTTATTTCCTATCATTTCAAATGAATATTAGCTCTGTAATATATACTTTGTTAATTTCTATGTTACCTTTTATTCGACTGTAATGTTATTAACAAATGGCTCTGTAAAATAGCCAAATTCTTACAGAATTGCAAATTTTCAGGTGAAATCTTCTTCACTAAAATTCTGGCTATTAATTTAATACCTGATTATTCCTTTTGCTTCCAAGATTTGATAGTTTCTTGAAATATTTGAGGGCTTGCATGAACAAATAAGACTTTTAATTCAAGGAATCAAAAAAAAAAATGTTATCCTCCTCCTTAAATTTGTATAACATATCAACGACACCCAATTTGCTCATTTAAATTTACACATTTTATTTGAATAAGATATTATTTACAAATTGTATTTACTGAACCTAACAATGCAGATAATAAATAAATGGAAAACTACATCACAATTTCTTCCCATGCTTGTGGAATTACCATCATGTGGTTTTTGACAATGTAACTCTCATCTGAAATTTAATTTTTCATTTGGTGTTCATTGGGAATTTATTACTGTAGTAAACTTATGGGTGGCATATTTATTTTTTTGAAACCAACACATATACTTCTGGGAATTATTAAAAGCACAGAATCTTTCATTATGTTTCCAAAAGCATTTAAAAGTACACGTTATGTTTTCACGTTTTGGGCATCCAATTGCATTTAAATCGAGAACAGGAGACCCTATTAACCTCGTTAATGTTTTTGATTTTTCTCTTCCTTTGGCAAGTAATATTTGATATTTGCATGTTGATTCTATCGTTCAATTTCTTAGTTTGTCCAGAGATAGTGAACCAATTTCCCACTTCAGCTGATGGTTATATTTTATTAACCAACAATTCTGTTTTTTAATTCTTTCAGGTAATTCTTTTCAACTACAAGGTGATTTTTTCAATGCATATCTTACAATAATTCCATCAGAAATACAAATTTCTTTAGGAAATAAATTTGAACTCTTATTCAAAAGAAAAAGCAATCAATTATCCAAATGATAACTGGAAATTCGTATTTTCACCCACTGTCGATTTTTCATAATCGTTTTCCTTCATTCTGCCTCTTCTTAGATTACTTCATATGGCACCACTAATAATTATTTATTATTATTATTATTATTATTATTATTATTATTATTATTATTATTATTATTATTATTATTATTTCACTGATTATTAGCTCTGATCGTATATTTTATGGTAAAATTTGTATATGTGTTATCTGCAGAGTAAAAACAATTTTTCTATACCAAACTTTAAGAGTTAAAGTCACGTTTTGGGTTAATTATCTGCTTTATCTCTGTAAAACAACCAAATTCTAACAGTTCGAATTTTCGATTATGTGAACGAATTGTTTTCAGACAACTCAAACAATCTCAACAGATAGCATTAGACAATTTCTAAAATAATCAATACATGGATATCAGTTTTCAACAATCTTTCCCTGTTCCTGGCATTATTTTCACAGTTGTGATTTTTTTTAATAATTAAACAGAATTGCATTAAGATTTAAAGTTGTGGATTTAAATATCTAGTTCTAATCAGAATAACTGAGTAAAAAATTCACTGTGGAAAAACACAATAACAAAGCACACATCTTTGTTCATTTAAGTTTACAAATGTATATTTTATTTTACTGAAATACTATTTACAAGTATATTCACTGAGAAAAATTCAAAACATGTAATTACCTAAAAATATTTCACAATATTTAGTTTAGACTCTTAACATTTTCCAAACAGCTCAATGAATAAGTTTTGTTACTCACTGTTTCTTGGTTACATTGCATCAAAACAGCTGGTCATGCAAAAGAGTATTTAAATCAGATACCATGGTAACCACACTTCCATACATTTGATATTGTGTCAGTATGAAAATGCCACCATGCCTCCCTAAACATTCTGTGTATTCTTTTGTCAGTAAATATTATTATTATTATTGTTCCGGGCAACTCCAAGGAGTCGACAGACTCATCGAGGGAGGCCCTAACATCATCTCAAGAACAACTATTTGACATTGACACAGCATCTATCATACCTTGCCTTGAACTCATTCATGGTCATAGCACCCACAACAGACTCTGGAAACTTATTCCACTCATTCACCACTCGCCAAGTAAAAACCTAGCTCTAACTCCCTTGTCAACCATGCTCTTGACCAGCTTCCATGCATGACCCCTAGTCCTCCCACCACCAGTGATATTTTCAAAATATCTTCTGGATCAATCTTATAGAAACCCTTCAGAAATTTGAATGTCTCAATCATATCACCCCTCCTTTGCCTATCGTCCAATCTCTGCAACCCACAAATCTTCAACCTATTCTCATAAGGTTCATTCCACAGACATTCTATCATCTTGGTCACTCACCTATATACACCAACAGTTTCTGTAAAATGTTCATAAATGTCACAAAATAAAGAATCTTTATTGAATTGGATAAAATCTTGAAAGTCACATTTTACCATTGGTGAATTTAAATGATTAGCAATAATTTTCCGCATGATGCAAATAGATGGTAATTCAGTTTCCAAAAATAGTAAATGATTATCAATGTCATACATTTTTGGTGAAAATCTCTCAGCTTCTTCACAACTAATAGAAAAATCTTTACTTCCATCAGCTCCTGTATCATCAAGTATTAGTTCCCCATCTTGGCATTTCAGAATATAATATTCTGAAATGTCCATTTTGTAGTAAACTCTTCTTTGCAAATAGCCAAGATATCATACACTTCCTGCATAACTTTTCCCAAGTGGTGCTGGATAAATACATCACAATGTACGTGTCTTCTAAAATAATAATCGGTTTCCATCCTTTTAGAGTTAGGTGAAGCGTTTTGTCTCGTGCTATTTTCCTGAAGAAAGAAAATTTCAATGACTTTTGTGGCTCACCCATTATTTTACTTTACTTTCCCTGATACCAATCACCACAAGACAATACGATAGCTGCATGGGATGAACAAATTGCCATAACTGCAAAGACATTTGACTCATTTGTTTTTCCTTATAGTACTGTTTACCTGACCCTTAACCCTGACCATTCCTTCCAAAATGAAACTTTCACGTAGATGATTCACGGACATGTTTCTACATGCTGCTAGATATGATGTTGATGTGAGATTATATAACTTTGAGACATCATAGGGCAAAGCTTATCTCTGTGGCTCAAAGGGTATTCTATATTATTTGACCTTATTATGTAAAGTATTTTTTCCTCAAAAAGTTTTTGATGTTAGACCATCTGACTATAACTCTCACTCATATGTCCAAAATTGTTGGGATGGGGAAAAAAATAGCATTTAGTTGATGGAAGTGAAAAGGTTGTCAAGAGGGTGACAGCGGTCTTCCCGTCAGTGCCCCCAACCTAACCCCATCGCACCCTATTCTCCCCCCTCTCCTCCAGAAGATGTCTGCTCAGCCCAGTGGAGATGAGTGAGCTCATCTTTTGTGGATATCTTTTAGTGATGTCACCTCCAACTGATACTGATAACTTTGGAGGGAAAAAAATAGCATTACGTTGTGGATGTGAAAGGATAGTCAAGAGGGTGACAGAGGTCTTCTCTGCAATACTCCCCCTCATCCCCTCTCCTCCAGAAGATGTCTTCTCAGCCTCATGGAGATGAGCAAGCTCATCATTTGTAGATATCTTTTAGTGATGTCACCTCCAACTGATATTAATAACTTTTTAGGAAAAAAAATAAAAAACGCGTTTTTTATGATAACTTTTTAGGAAAAAAATTTAAAAAAAACGCGTTGTTTATTATAACTTCTTAGGAAAAAAAATTAAAAAATGCGTTTTTTTATTTATAATTTTAATTAATTATTTTATTAATTATTTAAAAAAATCAAAACTGTGAAAATAACGCCAAAAATGGGGGAAAAGTGTTGAAAACTGATATCCATGTATTGATTATTTTAGAAAT
The DNA here is from genome assembly GCF_054136105.1 of Typopeltis vanoorti. NCBI lineage: Eukaryota > Metazoa > Arthropoda > Arachnida > Uropygi > Thelyphonidae > Typopeltis > Typopeltis vanoorti. The sequence goes on along the minus strand of NC_143551.1, from coordinate 81,444,709 downwards.
TGTCTAATGCTACCTATTGAGATTGTTTGAGTTATCTGAAAACAATTCGTTCACATAATCAAAAATCCGAACTGTTAGAATTTGGTTGTTTTACAGAGATAAAGCAGATAATTAACTCAAAACGTGACTTTAACTCTTAAAGTTTGGTATAGAAAAATTGTTTTTACTCTCCAGATAACACATATACAAATGTTACCTTTTCCCACACAAAGTAAGATAAAAACACACCAACAGTATATCCAACAGCATGTGAAAACATGTCATTGAGTCATCTGTGCAAAAGGTTCATTTTTGAAGGAACGGTCAGGGTAGCACATGGTAAGTGTAAACACTACTGTAAGAAAATACCATAGAGTCGAGTGACTTTGGACTTAAGGTAATTGTTCATCCACTGCAGCTTCTGTTTTGTGTTGTGGTGTTTTGTGTTTGGTAATGTAAAAATAGTGGTTGAGCCGCAAATTCTTTGAAAGTTTCTTTGTGAAAAGTTCTAATTGTTTAGAATTTTGTAACAGAAAGTTAACATAAAATATATGATCAGAGCTAATAATCAGTGAAATACTAATAATAATTTTTTTTAATAATAATATATTTATTGATTTCTAAAATATTTATACATACAATAAACATCTTGTGTGACATTGCATCTTATAATTTTACAAAGTTCAGCACTAAGTGCTGCAATTCCTACATTGGATTTCAATTAAAAATTTTAATAATACTTTTTTGCCTTTATATTATGTATTTAACACATGTTCTTCTTTAACAATGAAGATTATACAGAATTTTTTGTATACTTTTTCTTTTTTATTTTATTTTTATTTTATTTATTTATTTATTTATTTAAGTTTGAGAATGATTGATTATACATACAAATTTCTACATTTGCTTATAAGGCTAGCTTGTAGATGAGTGAGGCAAGTTAATCCCACCTACTTCGAAGCTTCGGTTACCTTTTATGAAGAGAGTGGGAATTAGTCTTCACTATTTGTGTTGTTGCTACTGTTTATGTATGGGATGTAGGCATTGGATGCTAGTGATTTGTGATGTGTATATTAGTGTTAATGGTTTCTTAACTTTGTTGGTATATTTTCCAGAGTTCGTTTTTTAATGTTCTGTAGTTATCTACGTGTTTTAACTTTCTAAATAATAATAATAATAATAATAATAATAATAATAATAATAATAATAATAATAATAATAATAATAATAATAATAATAATAATAATAATAATAATAAATATTTATTTGTGGTGCCATATGAAGTAATCTAAGAAGAGGAAGAATGAAGGAAAACGATTATGAAAAATCGACAGTGTGTGAAAAATACGAATTTTCAGTTATCATTGGGATAATTGATTGCTTTTTCTTTTGAATAAGCGTTCAAATTTATTTCCTAAAGAAATGTGTATTTCTGATGGAATTATTGTAAGATATGCATTGACAAAATCACTTGTAGTTGGAAAGAATTACCTGAAAGAGTTAAAAAACAGAATTGTTATTTAATAAAATATGACCATCAGCTGAAGTGGGAAATTGGTTCACTATCTCTGGACAAACTAAGAAATTGGACGATAGAATCAACATGCAAATATCAAATATTACTTGCCAAAAGAAGAGAAAAATCTAAAACATTAACGAGGTTAATAGGGAGGCCTGTTCTTGATTTAAATGAAATTGGATGGCCAGAAGATGAAAACATAACGTGTACTTTTAAATGCTTTCGGAAACATAACGAAAGATTCTGTGCTTTTAATAATTCTCAGAAGTATATGTATTGGTTTCAAAAAAAATAAATATGCAACCCTTAATTTTACTACCATAATAAATTCCCAACAAACACCAAATGAAAAATTAACTTTCAGATGAGAATCACATTGTTGGCAAAAACCACAGGATGGCAATTCCACAAGCATGGGAAGAAACTTTAATGTATTTTTCAATTTATTTATTTTTTGTATTGTTAGATTCAGTAAATTCAATTTGTAAATAATATTTTATTCAAATAAAATGTGTAAATTTAAACGAACAAATTGGGTGTCATTGATATGTTATGCAAATTTAAGGAGGAGGATAACATTTTTTTTTCCTTGTGAAATTTCATGCCACAAAATAACCAGAGACTTTCTTTGAGTCATTGAATTAAAAGTCTTATTTGTTCATGCTAGCCCTCATATATTTCAAGAAACTGTCAAATCTTGGAAGCAAAAGGAATAATCGGGTATTAAATTAATAGCCAGAATTTTATGAAGAAGATTTCACCTGAAAAGTTGCAATTCTATAAGAATTTGGCTATTTTACAGAGCCATTTGTTAATAATATTACAGTCAAATAAAAGATAATATAGAAATTAACAAAGTATATATTACAGAGCTAATATTCATTTGAAATATTCAACTCTTGGAAGCAAAAGGAATCAGGTATTAAATTAATAGACAGAATTTTAGTGGAGAAGATTTCACCTGAAAAGTTACAGTACTGTAAGAATTTGTCTATTTTACAGATTTGTTAATAATATTACAGTCAAATAAAAGGTAATATAGAAATTAACAAAGTATATATTACAGAGCTAGTATTCATTTAAAATAATAAGAAATAACTATGGATTTGTTGTGCTGGCAAAAGAAATTTCTAAAAGAAAATGCAAGGGCGAGTTCAAAACCTTGATTGTCAAAAATATCCGTTACTTAAAATTATTAATGTTAAAAAAATCAGATAAAAAAAAAAATTTCAAGATCACAATTTTAGACAAATCAAAATATTCGGATGAATTATGAATAAATTATGAACTTGAATTAGAATATGAATATAGAAGAAATACAGATGAGCTATGGAAAAAAAACTGTATGTTTGAGTGGCATTAGTATATATAATTAAATTATTCAGAAAAGCTCGAAAGATTGCTGCTCACGACTTACTGTAAGAATTCCCATCCTTTAACAGGAAAGAAATAACCCATAATGTATTGGAAATTAATACACCCATCTATAGACAACCAAACAAAACATGACACCAATGACGGATGTGTGTCACCCTGGAAAAATTCCAAGATATCTTATCTCAAAAACATCGCCCACAAGTACCAAACCAAAATACCATGTGATATCACAGAGAGACGTATGTTCCCCAGAAATTTCCAAACACATAAAACGATTCTTATCTCTAAATATCACCCAGAATGCAATAAACGAACCAAACAAACCACGTGATGTTCCTGACAGCCGAGGGGCCCCAGCGAAATTCCAAACATTCCAAACTCTATAATAACAAACATCCACGTCACGATTCCTTATCTTATCTTGATCTTGATCTTCTCGGAAGTGTCGCACCAATCACGACACGATTCCTTATCCACTAATATATCTCCCTTTCCATTCAAAACAACAACGTCACTTATTTACAAATGACATCACTTATCTTCATCTGACAACAACAAACATTCACGTCACAATTCCTTATCTTATCTTGATCTTGATCTTGTTAGAAGTGTTCCACTAATCACGACACGATTCCTTATCTCTAATATATCTTCCTTTCCATTCAAACAATAACGTCACTTATTTAAAACTAACAACAAACATTCACGTAATGCCTTCCTTGTCTTATCTTGATCTTGTTAGAAGTGTCCCACCAATCACGACACGATTCCTTATACACTAATATATCTCCCTTTTCCATTCAAAACAACAACGTCACTTATTTACAACTAACAAATGACGTCACTTATCTACATCTCATAACAACACACAACCACGTGACGATTCCTTATCTTATCTTGATCTTGTTCAGAGTGTCCCAGCAATCACAATATGAATCCTTATCTCTACCATCATCCATAATTCCATATGCGAACAAAACAAACAACGTGACCTCTCACACACTTATGCCCCCATGGAAATTCCTAACATTCCAATCTCATGACGTCACGCCCACAATGACGTCATCAACCAACACGTCACGATTCCTTATCTTATCTTGATCTTGATCTTGTACAAAGCGCCTACCATACTACTCACGTCTACTCTATTGTATTATTCAGAAATATGTACCGTTCAAAACTAGTCACAAGTATAGCAGATCAGGAATAACATTTCAGAACATATTATTAAAGAATGTACAAAATGAAGATATTATAAAATAATAATATATTTATAGTTTAAAAGAAATGATCAAGAAAAATGGAAAACGCATTTATATACTTCGGAAAGATACGAAACTACCAAAAGATGTCAAATATAGAGCGAAGGGGGAAAACAGACAGAAGAAGACATTGTAAGATGGAACGAAACTATTGACGTTGACACAGGGGTATGCATAATCTTTGATGAGAAGAAATAAAGTAATAAAATCTCGCAACAAAATATAGCTAATTAACAAACTAATGGAGAAATCTCATCAGCAACTATTTCCACAAAATATGTATATATACAGAGAGAGAGAGAGAGAGAGAGAGAGAGAGAAGGGCAGTTATGTCTGTATGCCTCTCCAGAAATACAGAAATTAACGCTCTCGGAGTCAATTTTGATGTTGTGATTCTGGAATGGTCCATCAAATGTGGAATGAATTGTCGTCATCATAGATTTAACAATGATAGAATCGAAATTGCAATTATGCCTTGAAATTTACACCAGAAACAGGAGACTTTGCAAGTAATTTCCTTAGGGCATGATACTAATTTGAACTGGGATTAGAAAGTTTTTCTACGAAACCTGCTCATTTTATCTAAGCAGTCGAATTAAAATTTCATGCAAAAATTTAGTGTTTCTTCAAAATTAATAAAAGAATATCCTACCTTGCTTGATCTCCCTTTGTGTCCAAGTAGAACTGAAAAACCTTTCGAACGCATCCCTCATCTAGAGGTGTAGCCAGTTCATTCATGCAATCTGATGATATATCCTTCTTGTTATCTATATAGAAAAAAAAAATACGGTATGATCATCTGCGGAAAAATATGGTTTTTGATTCCTTAGCCTGCACGCACGCACACACACACACACACGCACACACACACACACACACACACACACACACACACACACACACACACATGTAGAAATATTTAATGAACAAATTAATCGTGAAGAAGATGCGAAGTAAAACATTTACCTTTCGCCATTCTTTCATCTAGAAAAGAGTTAATATTTTTTATATTAACCACAATACATGAGAAGCGTGATAATACAATAGTGGTATAGATATACAAGTGGTTAAGAAGAAACCTTATATGATTTTCAGACAGAGGCCGTAGTCCTTGGGTAAAGCAGGTTAATAAAGAGTTTTTTCTAATAATTCTAATAATATAAGTAAATGAAAAGACAGAAGAGAATGAGTTGATGGTTCGGTATGTTCGAAGATGAACTGTTTATTGGTAGTGACTAACAATTGCTCCTGTAGTTTACGCCATCTCCATTCGTTTTGTTGATCCGCAGTTGGAGTCGGCAGAACACGCACTACTAACAAGCATTATGCACGAACCCATACCCATAGTTGCTTTGAAAAGCCGTGGCATATTCTTATAAGACCTGCTGACACACATTCAGCTGAAAAGTCCTGAATAAAGTTACTCGTCTCATAAAGGTTCAAATTCCACTGGATGGAATTTGAACCAAAATAATTATAATATCATAGTTGCCTTTCGTAATTATTCCCACAACAACAACAACAACAACAACAACCTAGACGGGATTCGAGAAACTTTCTTTTCTTTGAAGGATAAATGTCCCCTCCCCCATTTCTTCCATACTGGGTTACCAAGGCATACATGTTTTCTTTTATGAATTTTCTCTGCGTGAGTTACAACCGAAAACAGAATTAAAATGAAGGATATTTTGAGGATTGTTTCATACTTGAATTGATACTACAAAACGAAATAATTCTACAATTAGATTAAAGCTCAATGATGCAAAGAATGTAACTTATTTAAGAATACAACTTATTGTCATTACCTACTTATTGTGCATGACCACTACAAACATGAAAATACGGACTTGGAGTAATGTAATCAATGCAGTAATGACAAAGTTTTCGAGGTGCTAAGCAAGAAGTGAATCACGTTGAGCTACTTAGTTTGGAAAAAAATGGTGGCATGAAGAAAACGTCAAGGATTTTCTATGCCTTAATGTTAATGTTAACTATAACTATAACGTATTCTCGTTTTCCATTGATACATTGATACTATCCATTATCTTTACGTCTGGTGAAAATAGTAGTCTAAGTACTTTCCATAATTCCATTATATTTCTCTTAATACGTTCAACAGATTCAGTTAAATAACAAATTGCTCATAAGGCATATTCCAGTAATTGGACCACATTTTGTATTAAGCTAAAAGCGCAATAATGAAATAAAACTGACAAGTTTCGTAAGTAGTTTGACTTACATCTTCAGGGGTAAAAGGTAACTGAAAATTAAAACAACAAAAAAGAGAAATGAATGGTTAATACTATACAGTTGTAGCCGTCTTACTGTTCATAAAATTAAAAAAATCAGAATGCAGATTCAAAGCAGTGCTGAATTTAAACAATGCTAGATGATGCCACGTTCTGTTGTTCACGATCATAATGTCCGAGGTTTGACTGAGATATATATATTTTATCAAAGCTGACCAAACTTGGTGTAGTTTTTATTGCATTGTGTTGGAATTCTAAGCAGCATTTTCTTTAAATTTCCTTATCTAACAGTTTTTTCCTATATAAGACATGTTTGTTTTCTGACAGAGTACATTGCGGCCGGTGGAAGTTGTATGGAAAGCTAGACCTGATTTGTGTTCTCTTCTGTTTTGTACATCCTTTTGGTGTTCGTTCATGCTTATTTCTCCAGATCTTCCTGTCTGTCCTATGTAGCAGATGCCGCAAGAAGAATAAATTTTATAAACACCTGGTTTTTTTAAAGGATGATGTGGAAGTTTCGGGGGCTATACAAATCTTGAAATTTTTTCCAGCGGCAGAAAGGCTACTTTGATGTTATGTTTGTTTAGTAATTTAGCTATCTTGTCTGTAACATTCATGATATATGGAAGCGTGATGGCGTTTTTGAAATCTTGTTTCTGTGGGATGCTTGTAGGAGGTGTGTGGATGATTTTTTTCATAGTCATGGGTTCATAACCATTTTTTTGAGGATCTATGTTAAATATTCCAATTCTTCATTTCTCTGTTTTTCTGTAGTGGAAATATTATAAGTTCTGTCCCCTCAGGGTTTTTATTATACCTATTTTTTGCGAAGGGTGATGGTGTGAGGCCGCATTAAGAAATCTTCCTGTGTTGGTGGGTTTTCTATATATTGAGAAAGAAAGTTTATTATCTTTTTCATTGACTTCTAATAAGATGAGTTCTAACAAGAAAAGGAAGTTTTCTCAGTTCTTCTTGTTCTAAAGTAAATTTTATATTCTTATGTAAATTATTCAGGTAATTTTTGAAAGAAATGAGTTCATCTGTTGTTTCTGGCCAAATGATGAAAATATCGTCTACAATACGTAGCCAAAGTTTTGGTTTTTTATGATAATTGATTAAAGCATTATTTTCAAAATGTTCCATAAATAGGTTAGCTAAAGCCGGAGAGAGGGAAGAGCCCATAGCCAATCCTTTTCTTTGTTCCCAAAACTTGTCTTGATACACTAAAAAAGTATTATTTGTACAATGTTTATAAAGATCTACGATGTCCGGAGGAAAGATATCTTCAAGGAGATTCACAGTTTCGTTTCTTGGAACATTTGTAAATAGGATGATGACGTCCAAACTTGCTAAGATGTCTGAAGGTCCAATGTAAATATCTTTTACCTTCTCACTAAAATGTGTACTGTGCTTGATGAAAGAAGATGTTTTTACTGTGTGAGGTAAAATCATGTTAGTGAGATGTTTTGCTAAATTACAGGTCGGAGAGTCTCTTCCATCCACTATCGGTCTTAAGGGAATACCTATCTTATGTATTTTTGATACACCATAAATTCTTGGAACTAATGGGTGTTTTGATTGTACAGTTCTTTTAAGTTCTTCAGTCCAATTAGGCATATTTTTAATTATATCATTGGTTTTATTGTGAGCACACCATGTGAGATCTCTGTCTAAAGGTCTATAGGTATTAGAATCTTTAAGAAGAGTTTTCATTTTATTGTTATAATCTTCAGAGTTCAAAACTACTGTTGCATTCCCTTTATCTGCTTTGATAATAACGATATTTTTGTCTGATTTTAGTCCTTTGAGGGATGTGTATTCACATGTTCCCGAAATTGAAACAAATTACTTGTTTCAATTTCGGGACCATGTGAAATTGCATGGGAACTGGAATAGCGTGTAGTTTATTTGATTCTAGAATGGAAGTTCTAGAATTATTTAAACAAGCATATCTGTTCAAAATTAATCTGTGCATAAGTTTGTTGTCAATGTAAAATCAAATGGTCGAAACAAAACTTGAGTAGGTTTTGCTAAATGACGATGAGAAATAACTACTGAGTATCATTGTTATTTTTAATCAAAAATTGCAGAGTATCGTTGTTATTCTTACTCAAGAATTTCCGGGTATCATTGATATTATATTAATAATAATGAATTAATTATAATTATGGATTAATAAACTGACTCGAAAACTAATTATTTTTATTTTTCGGATATTAATCATAAGCATATCAGCAGCTGAATACTGCTTTCTGTTTTTGAAAGTACGAAAAGGGAAACAAATATCAGCATGACAAAAAAATATATATTTCGTTTGTTAAATCATCAGTAGTTATTAAAAACGCTTACCGTGTGGTACATTCTTTAGATTAGTTTCTGAATTTCGGTTGAAGACTGATAAAGTAAAATTCAAGGTTTTAATAAAAAACTCTAATTTTTCAAATCGACATCCATAACCAGGAACTTCTATTAGGCATTGTGAACTTCTTTTCAGCATCCTGAGAAGTAATATATGAATTTTATAAATTATCTCTGAAACGATATTTTTTTTCATCATAAAAATAATGTGTTCATAGTTTATCAACTGACCATCGTCTAATATTAAATATACAATATTAAATATACGTGTATATATTAAATATACAATGGTGGTAATTCTTACTCTTCCAGTAATATGGGTTCGGTGATCACCAGAGGATGTAGATAATATTTCAACTTTCTTTCTATACATAAGCCCATCAATCGCCATGCGCTCTGTAAGTCTTCTTCACTGCATTTCTCTGTAAAAATATAAAAGAAAAATATAATATTTTACGAATTTATTAATGCTAATAAAATCAAAAAATCAACAAATATCAATTATGTCAATAGTTATATCAACATATCCTAATATCAATTAAGTTATCAACAAATATCAATTATGCTTAACAAATTAAAGTGTTTAAGTGTGTAATTTATGTGTGTATTTTGATAAATACATAAAGCCACTGTTTTTTTATTACAGAGTACCCCCGAAGTTTCTTTGGTTATTTTATTATTTATAACGCCAATTCTAGTTCAATTAGTCTCCTTTTGCTCTACACAGCGATACTATATGTACTTACTCTGAACTCGAGAGAACCAGGAACATGTTATCTTTCGTCTCTTATCCGTGAAACAAATATTGGTGAAGTTATTGTGATAGTTTGGGGAGGCATCTTATTGGGTGGATCCACAGACCTGTATGTGTTCTTAGCAGAACCAAGAATCTTGCAACTTAGAAAAGTTCCTGGATTGCTATGTTCGTCGTCAGGCCTGAGAGTGTAACAGGGATATATATTTATCCTACAAGACGATAATTCTGGAATAGTTCTCGAACCGCTCGATGAGGATAATTTTCGAATCCTCATCGAGCGGTTCGAGGACCAATATCTTCTAAAAGAGACTATCGTACGCATGGACTGTCCAACCAGGTCTCCTAACTTACTCCTATTCAGCGTATGCGGTATACTCTAGGATGTGTTGCTGTTCTAAACCTCCCCGCCTCCCCTTAGGAAAGGTTTGCAGGAACAATGGCTGCTATAAGCAATTGAACACCTGAACACCATCATAAACATAATGAAACATCATTGTGAGTGCTGTATTGGTGTGAGGGGGTGACTATATTCCTTATTAAGGGACTTTGACAATCTGGTTTTAACGTATTGTCTTGAGTATTGTGATTTTTCTCTTTGTTCCTTAATTTATGGAAGTCAGTGTATATGAATGGTAAAGGGCAAAGTTAATATTCTCATGGAGATTTAAAAACAAGTAAAGTACAATATACTCTTTTTCATACTGATACTAGTACAATAGTTTAATTGCTGATAAATAAATTATAGATGTCTTTACATTTTTATTAATTTTTGTAAAAAACTGTAGTGTCACTGGCATTACTCTAGTATTGAAACTATTTAATAGGTCTATCCGATAAAAAAAGTCGATCATTCTTTCAAACGAATTCTATTGAACGGTCCTTCAGGAAGAGAACAATTTAATTAAGGAGACTGAAATGACGTTAGTAGATAGACAAAATTTACGAAAATCTTAAGAATTCAGAGAATAAAAAGCTGCTCAGAAAGACAGCAATTCTGAAATCATAGTAGATATAGAAATCATAGTACTGATATGAGTACTTCTGTATAAGTTTACTTACAATTTAGGATTTTAGAGAATTGAAATATTGCATTTTTTGATTTCATGCTCTCACTGACAAAAAAAAAAAAAAAGAAAGAATTCTAGAACTGACGTGAACAACATTATATGAAACTTTGCAAAACGTCTCAAATATAATGAAACTTTCCCTCAGCCTCTTATGAACATCTAATTACAAATATATGTTCGTTAAAAATTATATAACCCTATATAACTATGTGACATTATCTTACCAAACTTATAGTATGGCATATTTGAGATTGTCTTATAATACAATTCATTTGCAGTGTAATCAAACTTTAGACCAAATAAAATAACATTACTTTTTAATAATTTAACAACTAAAAATAGGTAATAAAATGATTTACCAAAACTTATTGGCTTAATTATAAATAAACTTTGAAAACGGCTTTTATTTATTTTTTTTATAAAACTGTTAACATTACCTGATTCTGGGGATCCGAAAGAAATTTCTAATGGTTCTCCAAGGATGTTGCTAATTAGTACTCGTATTTCATATTGGACTGCTGGGGGACAAAATTTGAAGGTATCCGACAGGCAAGCGACAGCGTTTTCAGGTGTTCTTTAGAAGAAGATTGCTTAAATTAGCAAATTATCCTTATAATAAGTCAGTATTTCTTTCAAATATAAACATCGAATTCACATTTTGTACCAAGTGTTTATTTTATCTCTTTATTATATAAATTCATTTAAAGGTAGAGCTAGAAAAATAATGATATCTGTAAAGTCAAGGCTAATTATCTGCATTTACTTTTTTATTGAAGACAACCGGTCTTGTACTGCAAAAGTCTGCTTGTGCTATCAACAGGACTTTTGTAGCTACAACAGATACACAAAATTGTCTTTTGATTAAATTACTTATTATTACTGATTAATGAACTGCTCCCCGCTGATTTTAAATCAAAAAGGTTTGTTTTAAAGGAACTAACTTATCAATATTTATGATAAACTACATCACGTAAATACCATCCATTTTTTTATTTTCATAAGGATTTTTATAATTATTTGAATCGTACAAACTAATAAAGAATTCAAATTCGATTGCTTTTTAGCACCGATGTTTAACACTGACGTTGTGAAAGTCAACTGTCAAATAACTGCCATCATCTGGAATTGGTAACTGCAGCAATAATACCCGATATACAGTGGATGTTTGATTAGCGTTAATTTATTATCGGGGAAAAAGAAATTCTAAATGGCTCGATTGAAAAGCCACATCGTTTGTACATGATATTCTCGAACAATTAATCACAGCATTACGTAATTATTTTAAATTAAAATTACAAAACCTAATTTTTCCTTCTGGTTATGCCATAGGAGAATACTCATGCAGAAATTAGGGAGCTGCAGTCAGAAACATTAACAGCTGTCATGTAACGTGCAGCAGTTAAGGCCTATCTTTGTGAAGACGAAAATGGAAGGTGTTTACGTGATGTGGTTTATCATAAGTAATAAAAAATATCCATGTTCTGGGTTTCATTATAACAAAAAAGAATAAAACAATTAATAATTAAAAAAAAAAAAGTCATTATATATTTAAACCCGTTCGGGGCTTATGGGCCACCCTGTATATGAGACTTTCCTGCTCGCTATATGCGCATACACTGAATTTCGTCAGTGAATGCGCTTATATACGCGGAATAATTTTAAATTCGCAAGTAACAGGGGTACTGAATTAAGTGAGAATATGCAATTTCAACAAAACTTATCTTCTAATTTTTTCCCCTACTCTCTCTCTCTCTCTCAAACTCTCAAAATTAATTATAGTAACTCATTCAGTGCTTCTGTAAAATTAATATATAGATTGATAGATAGATAGATGTAGATAATATCATACATTTCTGTTCTGCTCTTTGTGCTCCAGTAATATCGAAATACATCTCGAACGCATGCCGCCCCTATAAGTTCAGCGACATCATTCAAGCAGCCATTTATAGGCATCTTTTTATCTAGATAGAAAATAAAATAAAAAAGTGAGTAAAAAAATATTACGAATTTCAAGATTCAGCATGAAACACACCCATCCACACATATACGCAGATAATTACTGAAATGTTCAGCAAGCAGCTGAATGAGGAACACTTAACAAACATTCTAAAATTCATATATTCAAAGCATACTTTTTTTATTATCTGTTTATTATCTTCATTAGTTTGCATATATTCTTGCTTGGATGAAGAAAACTGGAGACAGCCTGGGAGAGTGACAAATTACGCAATAATGGCGTTTTCGTAACTAATCTTCTTTGGTAATTTTTTCTTCCCATGATATATTTAGCATTCTTCTATAAAACCACACCTCAAATGCTTTAGTTTTCTTGTTGGTTGTCGCCTTCAATGTCCATGTTTCAACTCCATAGAACAGAATGGACCAGGCATAATATTTCAGCATTCGGCATCTGACTTCTATGTTTAGATCTTTATTGCAGAATAATGCACTCATTTCCATGAAGGACTGCCGTGCAACTGCAATCCTTGTATTTATATCTATTTCAGGATCTCGCCTTTCGTTAAGCCAGCAATCAAAATATTTATACCTTGACACTTGATCGATATTTTTCCCATTGAGTATCAGTTTCATCGAAGAGGTTGGATGTTTTCTGATGACCATGTATTTTGTCTTGTTGATGCTTATATTTATTCCCATTCTTTGACTTTCTATGTATTCTCTGTGTGTGGTATAATGAGCATGTATTTATTGTACAGTACGGCTATTGTTAGCATGAAGGAGCATACAGGACACCTGTATCGGCATTTGGATTCTACTTTCTAGCCGAGTAATGCAGGTTACAATCATTCCCCGAAGTGTTCTATATTTGTAGTTTTGTGTGGTCCGTCCTGAATTACGGACTGGTTTCCTCTTTTGAGAGGTAAAAAACCGAGTTTCCTGGAGATAAAATCCTCAAAATCCGTATGACAGCGGACTAACTCACCTTCAGTCAAAAAAAAAAAAAATAATAAAATAAAGTTTCTTCTTTCAGAGACAAGAAACTATTCGACGTCTTTCCGACCAAAGGGCTCCATCTGTACAGGTTAACCTATGGAGGCTCCTTCACTACAGGAGAAACCTCCTCCAATATCTTAGCATTCTAAGTAATCAGATATTCTATTACCCTATAGGTCTTCCCCAGATTTCAAACTTTCTCAAGGAATGAAATCGTAGTAATATTAACATTAAGGACATAACATTGGCATTATTAAATCAGCAGTTGTTAATCAATACTTACCATCCGATATAACCCTCAGAGCAATCTCTGAATATACGCTGAAGACTGTTAGAGTAAATTCCAACATTCTACTAAATGTCGTTAAATCTAGATGTTGACATCCGTAATTCGGAAGTTCTCGTAGGCATTCTGAACTTATTCTCAGCATCCTAAGAAGTAATTTTTGCGAATTAATTAAATATTATAACAACAATATATTATATCATAAAAATTTGAGGTGTTCACAATTTAATAATAATGATCACCGCACACACACACACACACACACACATACAAGGGGGGGAAGGGAGAGAGAGAGAGAGAGAGAGAGAGAAAGAGAGAGAGAGAGAGAGAGAGAGAGAGAATGATTCTTACTTTGTCACTGATAAAGGTTCATCCGCTTCCAGCGCGGAGACATAGCCCGTTAATTTACTTTTCATGCATGAGTCGATTAGATTTGTACCTTCAGGTAAATTTCTAACTGAGCAGCTTCTGTTTCTCGCCATTAGAAATATCCCTAAAACACAAGATATACAAAAATTGATAAATAATATCAAATTAAGTAGTATTTAGGATTAACAAATTAAAACGTTTATGCATTCATTAATATTTTTTTTCAGTTCTGGAGGAAAGTTCAGGTACGTTGTTGGGTTCTTTGTTTATTTTCTATGTTCACACTCATCTCCTACCGTTAATCTGAAGTACAAAGTTGTTGAACTATAATGTATTTTTAATGGACTTTGTCTATTGAATGACGTAGATAACATTCTACTTAATGAATATATTTTTAAATATAGTAAAATATTTTTATACAATTAATACTAAAGAAGTGGTATGAAAGAGTCAACGAAACTAATGAATTTAATTTATATAGTGAATACGAAGATATTAGTATTAGTTTAAAAGAAACACCGACAGCATTTAAATCGCCCAGATATATTTGGTGGATACACCCATAATTTTTAAAAGTATCTGATTTTATCAGATTTTGCAAGGTTTGCGATTAATATCAAAAATCCAGCAACAGATTGCTGACCGTTAGAGTAGTTTGGGATGTTTCGTATTGCGCCAAATTGTGATAAGAGTTGAAAATGTTCATGAAATGAGCTTATCAGATTGATGTATATGAAGTGTTTCAGAGTGTTCAAGTGACGTTTGAATATGAGATGATTCATGGTTGTTCTATCAGAAAATAATAGCTCTCTGTTTTTATACAATAGGTGGCCAGATTGGCAGGATGAAAATATTGAGAAATCAACAAATCGATGCACCATGATTAATAGGTTCAACCTGAATTACGATAGGTATTGGAGTATGTAAACTGAATACACTTTTCGCAATCGCCTATCACCACGATGGGAAAAATAATTTTAGGATTTATCCATTACGTCCTAATACCTTGACCAAAATAAATAAATACATAAACAAATAAAATCAGTGTAGTCCACTGATTTTGGAGGTGACGCTTGCATCCTCTGTACTATGTCTCCCTGAGATCAGTTCAAGTCTACTAGATGACACAAGAAACTTTTTCTAAGCCTTTCATCATCCGGTTCCTGAATTAATCGATCTCTGGCATGGACAAGTGTCTTTTTTCTCTCGGAAACACCAAGTTTCGTCCACTAAACTCAAGAAAATCGACCGTAGAATCCACGTTATTTCATTAAATATCCTCTTAGGTTAGGTTCACAAGAGATGACAGCACTTGTTTGCCTGTGTCTTTCTCATTGGTTGCCGCTTATAATCAGTGATAGTCTTGGGCCAGCTTATTTGAATGACTCGAGTGGAGACTGAACTGTCCACTCATTCTCCAAAAAAGAAAGCTAGATAATGTTGAAAAAGGCCTCATGTATTCCATATATATATATATATATATATATATATATGTAATATTCATCAAAGCTTGGTTTGCTTCCTCAGTCTTAAGTAAAAGGCTGGTTATATTCCACTAATTCGAGCCCTATCCAACGGCCTATGAGTTGTGGAAATACTTTCTGAAAATGAAAGCTGTGCCGAACAAAGCGGCCTTTTGCAGCTGCCCAATTTTTAATCCATCTAACTCGAGTGATTCTAAATGTTTTTTCAATGTTTTAGGGATGGCGCCTATGGGAAGAACTTTCGTTTTCTTTTGCCAGATTCGTTCAACTTCGACTTGCAAATCGCGATGCTTTGTAATTTTTTCATTTCCTTTGTCGTCAATCCGACTATCTCTTGGTACTGATATTTCGATAAACCGAACCCCCTTGTTTTCACCTTTATTCAACCACTGTTATATCGGGTGTATTACATGCCAAGCTTTTGTCAGTCTGGATTTTGAAATCCCAGAGTTTTTTAGCTTTCTCATTCTCAATTCACTTTGTGGTGAACTTTATGTTTCCAATAGTCTTTAGATACTTTAAACCAGGCATGTCAAACTCTTTTATCTGCAAGGGCCACATTAAGAATTATACATCAAGCCGCGGGCCGCAACAGAAAAAAAATCTCGAAATAAGAGGAAACAGATTTTCTAATATTAACATTAGAGTATATAAACACAAAATACAACCATGTCACAAAAATGCATATAAAATATAAAATTTACATATTTAAATAAAATGATACATATACTTTTTTTGAAGAAACTTGACAAACGTTTTTGATTAACGAAATCTTTAAAATTTGGTTGAATTTTTTGAGCTGTAGTTATTTTCAATATTGATTGCATATCCTTGTCTTTTAATCTTGATCTTTCCGCAGTTTTATTATTCTTTAAAGTTGAAAATAGTTGTTCGCATAAATATGTGATACCGAAAATAGATGAAATACGCCTAACTGCACATAACACATTGGGGTATCTATCGACTGATAATTAATTATAGAACTTTGGAATTCCAACATCCATATATTTTTGTTTCAATATGGAATCACATTGAATTTCGATTAATTCCAACTGTAAATTGTCATCAACAGTTTCAACATCAATCGATAGAAGAGAAGTAAATAGGTGAAACTGATTTTCATATTTCTTAAAAACCTAAAAATCGCCTTTCGAATTCATTTTTTAATACCTTCATTTGTTTGGCATATTCTGAACATTTCAATTTCGGTGATTTTTGTAATAATGATTGACAACATTCAAAATGGGATAATTTTTTTTTTAATTTGTTTTTGCCAAAGTAATGATTTCTGTTTGAAAATGTTAACATTATCAAATAACATGGTAACTACTTGATAATTTCCTTGTAGCTTAAGATTAAGTTGACTCAGGTGACTTGTAATGTCAACTGAAAAAGCCAGGTCCTTTATCCATTGATAATTTTTAATATTTCACATTCATAAATTTTCGATTCTAAAAAAATGGTAATTTCGTCCAGCATTTCGAAGAATCGCTTTAAAATTTTACGATTGGAAAGTCATCTAATTTCTGTATAATAAGGTAGAGCGCTATATTCACTTTCTATATCTTCTAGAAAGTCACTAAATATTGGCGATGATTAAGTCGAATATAATTTACAATTTTACTGGCATTTTTAGGACATGTTCAATATTTAAAACTTTAGAGCATAGTGTTTTTGCTGATGAATAATGCAATGAAAATGTTGAAAATAATTATTACCTTGTTCTTTGCATTTTTCTTTTAAATTTGTAACAACTCCTTTAACAACATCAGTCATGGCAGGAGCACCATCATTTGGAAGACAGACTAGCTTATTTAATGTTAAATTGTATTCATCCAAAACTTCCATAAGGGCGTCAAAAATATCAACTCCAGTAGTTGTATCGTGCATAAGAATAATTTCTAGAAGTTCTTCACTTACTTTTAAGTTCCTATCACATCCACGAATAAAAATAGCATCTGCGCGATATCCCGTACATCTATACTTTCGTCAATTGCAAGGTCTGAAATGTTGGAATTATTGATTTTATTTGATTCCTTAAGTTTCAGGCTATATCGTCAATTCTGCTAGCAATGGTATTTCGAGATAAGGCTTATATTTTTAAATTTCTTTAAATAATCAGGACACAGCACTTCGACTGCTTTAATAATACATTCTCCAATAAATTCGCCAGTGAATGGTTTCGACTTGATTGCAATTAAATGTGATAAAAAAACTGGTTTTTACTGTAGCTCTATTATCTTCAATAAGTTTAGTAAATCCACTTTGTTGATTTTTTGTTGATAAAGAAAACAATACTCTTTGTTACGACTTGAAAATTGCTAACGGCTAGCCTCCGATTGCTGTGGTCAGCGGATGTATCCGCGTACGGAGACTTGTTCGTTAAAATTCGGTACAATTCGATATTTATGCAGTGGTGTAACAAGATTTTTCGAAATGACAAATAGAACATTATTTCCTTTAGAAATTGCAGAGTAGTTTGGCGTATAAAATAATCTTAAGTGAAAATGTTAATTTTTTAAATATGTTTATTTAATTCGGTGTTATCAAAACTTACAAAGTTTTGACAACACCGTTTGACAACACCGTTTTGACAACACCGGTTACAAAGTTTGGCGGGCCGCATGTTACCTTGTCGGCGGGCCTCATGAGGCGAGCGGGCCGAGTGTTTGACATGCCTGCTTTAAACCCATATTATCTTAGCTACGTTATCATGCCTTTTACTCAATTGGTGCGATTTTGCTGCACCCACTTATAATGTGGTCTACCATGTCTTCTTTTTCTTTGCACAATCTACATTTACTGTCGTCTTGAATTTTTTGTATTTTTGCTTTCATAATGTTGATTTTAATGGCCTGTTCTTATGCTGCAAAACTTACCGATTCTGTTTCTCTTTCTGTGAAGGTATTTTCCAAGCAATGCCTTATTTTTCCATCTTTCAATTCTCACTTTTACTTGGTTGGTTTGCATTCCAATTTTATCTCCATGGGTTTAAATAAATCCTCTTTCCTTAACTCAATTAGAACTTTTTCCGTTGTTTTCTGCAGATAATCATTCAAATTTCGTTTTCTTCCTCAATAATTTGCTTTACTTGTAATAATCCTCTATATCCTTTTTTTGCGTGATAGATAGAGCCTATCAATGTCACTGCGAGGATTGAGGGCATTGTGCATTGTCATTAAGTTTCGAGTTTTGCGGTCTAGATCTTCGACCTCTAGCTATGTCCATTCAACAATGCCTGCTGAATATCTCAGAACAGGTATGGCCAGGTATTAATTGCTTTTATCAAATTTCCAGCATTAAGCATTGACTTAAGGAGTTTTCTTAGTCGTCTTATGTATTCTGCTCTAGTTCTTTCTTTGATCTTATTGTGCAGAATTTCTGATGCTTTTAAAATCCCCAAATATTTGTAGCTTTCTTCGAATTTTATTGCCTTGATTATTTCACCATTGAGCAGCTCGGTTTCGTTCAGATCTTCAAACTTTCCTCTTGTCATTCAAGCAATTGCACATTTGTCTAAGCCAAAATCCATCGATATATCTTGATTGAATATGTGCCGAGTTCATTCTCTGATTTTGCGTACAACTTCAGATCGTCCATGTATAAAAGGTGAGATATCTTTGCACTATTTTGCGCAGTTTGATAACTATGGACAGTTTTATTTAAAATTCTAGTTAAGGGGATCAATGACAAGATAAACAATAGAGAAGATAATGAGTCTCCTTGAAAGATACTTCTTTTTATGTTTACCTCTCCATTTCTTCTCTATTCAGAACCAACATTGTTTTCGAGTTTTTCATGCTGGATTGAAAAACGTTTTGCACGTTTTCGCTAATACCGAATAGTTCTGTGCATTTTAAAATCCAACTATGAGGCACTGAATCAAATGCTTTTTTATAATCGATCCAAGCCATATGAAGGTTGGTTTTTCTACGTTTGCAACTTTTCAGAATCTCAGCAGTTGGTCTTTTGTGCCTCTTGAATTTTTGCTGTTACCTTTTTGTTCAATTGGGAAAAGAGAAGTTGCTTTAAGATAGCTGTATATTTTATCAGCTAGTATGCCTGTGAGTAGCTTAAAAGTTGTTGGCAGACAGGTTATTGGTCGGAAGTTTTCTGGGTTTGGACCTTTTTCTTTATCCTTTATGATCAAAAACATTTTCCCTGCTGTGAGCCACTATTCTCTGCTTTGTCCTTCTAAAACATCATAAAATTGGTTAGTAAGTCTTTCGTGTAAGCCTGTTAGATATTTCAACCAGTAGCCATGTAATTCATCCTTCCCGGGTGTTGACCAATTTTTTATCTTTTTAGCTTGCTTTTGAACCATTTCAGTTGTTATTTTCAATTGGTCCAGTTTTCGTTCTTGAGATTCGTTCCTAATTTGCACAATCCACTTTGCCTTGTTATTGTGCCTCTTAGAGTTGTCCCATAGGTTTTTCCAAAATTTAAGTGTAATTTCTTTGTCTCTGGTATTTATATTATATTTTCTTTAAGATTATCATTCCTGCAGCAATCAATTTTTTTTTTTAATTGGTGATGATTTGCGCTAAACATCGAATTTTGCTTATATATATTCACTTTATAGCATTACAATATCAGCCTTATACAAATAAGACAAAACCAATTTTCTTGATCTTGATCGAATGCGTGCAAGCATATTTTATGAGTTATTTAAATTATGTACACACATCGTAAATATAATAAACAATCTGCCTTTTCTAAAAGTTTCCTTTTTGTTTTGTTTTAATTAAAGCTATTAACATTACCTTCTTCGTCTTTTTCTTTTTCTTCTGCTTCAGGAGAGCCGAAAGGAATATCCAAAGTGTTTCCTAGAATATAACCTATCAAGACTCTTATTTCATACTGGGTTTCTGGGGAACAAAACACGTAGGATTCTTCGAGACAGGCGACAGCGTCATCAGATGAACTTTAGTGGAAAATTATTTAAATTAGTAAATTATGTTTAAGAAAAATAACTTTCCTCTTTCTCAAGGAAATTATGAATTCATAGTGTTCAAGATAATCATATACACTATATCTTCTTAGATTAACTTAACTACGATCAGTCGTTCTCAATACTATTATGTTAATTTATAAATGCGTGAAAACATTAACTCAGAGCCAAAATTAAATGTCATAATTAACCATTCTCAATCCTAGGAAACGGCAATTCGTATCTCCAACTCATCTTTTTTTATTAATTCACTTCATATTATATTCTAATTTTTTAAATTTTATTTGATGAAAGCTCAATGTTTGTTATTGTTCACCTGAATTTGACTTCGAAATGTATTTCACGATAATCAAAATGTATAAAAATCATCACCGATCTTAGTGAATTTACAATCAAGTTCTGTAATATACTACCATTTAACAGTACGTATTTGATGAATTGATATTGCAGATAAACATTCGAATTTATACCAGTCAATTTATACTGCGTATTCATCCGCTTAGATCACGACACCGACTTCAACTGTAAAGGAAAATATGCTCAATCTTGAATAGATCGTTAGCAGCTATCGATTCAGACATACACACATATAAGATTTTTTGTTATTCCTATACAGTTCATATGCTGCTGTTTTATGCTGCTAATACCTTTATAA
Organism: Typopeltis vanoorti; assembly: GCF_054136105.1. NCBI lineage: Eukaryota > Metazoa > Arthropoda > Arachnida > Uropygi > Thelyphonidae > Typopeltis > Typopeltis vanoorti. The sequence goes on along the minus strand of NC_143551.1, from coordinate 81,423,441 downwards.
TAAGTAACACTGGTTGTTTCTTATTATAAAGGTGTTAAAAGATTGTTAAACAAATTCAGGCCAGTTAATAACGTTTTTATGATTTCTTCAACAGATTATTCTTGTTGAAATTGACACTTCGTAAAACAAATTGAAATTTTGGGAATAATCTCAAGAAGAGCTTGTTTGTGTTCAGAGAAACTTTGTGTAAACTGTTGACGGTTCTCTTATATCATATTTGTGTTTAGGCTAAAATAAAATTTGCTGTTTCAGTTTTTTCACATTTAGAGAAGAGTTATATTTTAGACACCGTTATCATCGATATACCTTCTGCTGCTCTCATTGGAATCTTTCAAAGTGCTCCAGATGCGATAATTAAATGAATATGTTTCTGTACAGGTTAATAATATAGTTGGTTCAATATAGGCGATTTTAATAAATTAAATTGTGGACATAACATTTAAACTATCTGGTGGATCATTAAATTACAAGTGTTTAAAGTATCTCCAATTTTCTGTTTTAAGCATTCTAATTAAACCAACATCAGTTGTTCAAGTTTCAGTCACGTTTGCGTATATTATTTCTTACCTTTCAGAGCCATTCATTTTATTCAAGTAGAAGTTAATTACAAGTTGTGCGCATCTTTTGTTTACATGTGGGTCCATTTTGCTCAGGCAGCCTGCTATGTCCTTCATATCTAGAAAGAAAAGTATATAAACACATTAGGATCAGTGGGATAAAATTATGAATTTTATTGCCTCACATGGCAGGGATATAATTTGTTTTTGTCAAGATAGTCTAGCAGTCTCAGTTAAACAATTAAGAGAAACTGATCTGGCATGGGGAATCTACGTATTATGAATAGTATGGGGAAGGGAAGCGATATTATTCTTACGAGAAATTAGACAGATTTGCGCTTAAGAAACATTACATTGTGTTTTTATTCGTTGAATGGTTAACTACATCGATAAAGGCGATATCAGAAAGATATGGATTCAAATTTCATATATATAGTTCTTAGAAGAGTTTCAGTGGAAGGCTTAATTCGCTCCAGTATTGTTACCGTGCTTTTCTGTCAGGAAACACTGGTTTTCATCACACAAAACAGATATTCCGGCCAGAAGAATTGATGCGATAAAATACGTTATATCCATCTTGTACGTAACGGTTGATGCTTCAGCTCTACTTCAGAAATTAAATTAATTTCATTTTACTGGATAACAACACGGTGAGAAATCTATGAGACATCGGATATGCATTAACAAAAAAGTCTGGGTGGTTTCAGCAGATGATCTTTGTAAAATGAAGAGGAATGGAGTGTATTCATCATCAAAATCTATTTATAGGTTTTAAGATTAGTAAACGGTGATTTACTTGTACTACGAACAACATAAATAAGAGTATAGAGCGCTGGTATAATTTTAGCAGAGGAAAGCTTCCATCATGACGACTATTTGCAAAGTCTCTTTGCAAATTGAATTTGCAGAGATGAATGTAGATTATAGAAGGTGATCAAGAAATCTAAGTATTGCATTTTTAAGACGATTGCATATTGTATGGTGTCAATCTTATATCAGTTGAAAGTAGTTCTCTTTTGAACTGATAATAGGCTTAGGTTTCTTTCTCTTTCTTGAAGACAACGATAGACTTTTAATAGATTCCGTTATCCTGTATTAGCCAAATATTATAATGTTTTATCGCACACTTTAATAGCGTGAGACGAAAAAAATAACATCATTAAACTGGAAATAATATATATACCATACAATAAATGTCTACAGTACTTCCTGATCAGATTTCTGTGCTAGTTTAACTTTAATATCCTATCCCTCTTATTAAAGAGAGATAGGATATTAAAGATTTAAAGTAGGCTATTAAAGATTATTCTTTTAGGATTATGCATTTTCTGCATATTTTTGTCAAAGTAACGATCTTGTTTGATGTTTATTGCTGATGTCTTTCCTCAGACAAAACAGCTAACAAAAGATCTAATTAATGCAGCTGATATTCTCGCTCAATGCTACATTATACCATCATGTCCCAGTGTAGAAAATTTTGAAGTTCTAAATATATCTTCGCTCTGACAAGTGGTGTAGAGACAACTGACTCACCTTGGGATGAAAAGCTATTATAAAGATACCTCGCATCCTGAAAGGGATTTACCCTCAGATCTTTCCATCCACAAGGAATCGATGACAGTGGCTAAGCTATGGAGGCTCCTTTCTAAGGTAAATACAAAGCTTATAAGCACATGTTATTCTGATAAACCGATTAAAATTAAGAATATATATTTTGTACGTCATTTGATTAAGGATACATATTTTGTATAAAATTAAGGATACATATTTTATACATATTAGAAACGAAAGTCATGCGAAAAGGAGATTAAAGTTAATAATTCAAAGAATTTATTTATTGAAATTTGTTGGCCGTTGTGTGTTGAACAGAAATGTAAGAATATACGGAAATATGCGGACTACTACTCACATGATATCCACAAAAAAGGCACAACGTTTGGGAAGTAAGCAATAATGTTCCAGCAGTTCAAAAGATCTCCCGTCAAATTTCAGGAGGATAAGATCTTTTCTAAAGCTTTATTGAAAGAAGTTTCCTTTACGCTATTCTTTTTACTGTAGACACGCATTCCAAATTTTCTGTTACTTTCTTCGAGAAATAAAATCTGTGGAAAATATTACATAAGCAAAGTGGATATCAGATTTAGCATTATTTCAAAGCCGAATGTAGATATTGAATGAATTGAAAGGAGGCAAAGCCTGGATTTAGTTAGCTGGATTTCATTGTTAAGAAGAAACAAATAAATGAATGAAAAACCGATCTATTATATCTGCTAATTGAGTGTGTTAGGGCTGGTTTGTTAATTTTGTGGGATAAAAACCTGAGATTTCCGGAGAAAAACTCTCCTAGTTTCTTCAAAGAAACAAAAAGTCATATTTACAATAAAGGAATATTATTATTGCAAATTATGCAATATCCAAATGATTTCAGCATGTGTCACAAACTCACACACAAAAAGCTGTTTCCTGTATTTACAAAGAATTTATCGTTTGAAAACATCCAATCAAACATCGACCACTAACGGTGCTTTGTCAACCAGTCTGTCCACTCACTTCTATAAATCTAAATCGATCACGGTGACATTATATAACGTTTCTTGCTCGACACATATAGAGAGATTAATGTACTAATCAATTCTTCATTAACACACTAATACCGATGAAAGATGGCAGACCGGTGAAACGCTGTGCTAAGGCCTGTTTCTGTCTCAACACAGCCTTTCATCGGTCTGCCACTGTCTCTGTGAACGTTTAGTTTGTAGTTCATCATATTCTTTGGTATTCTACCATAGGCCATTCGTTCTAGATGGTCTTTCTATTTCGTGTTGTATTTTCCTATGGGTTAAATTGTTGGTGTTTGGTATAGTTCTTTCAATATGTCTTCATTTCTCTTTTTATTTCATCTTGTATAACCTGCTGTATTTCTCATATATTTCATTTCTTCTACAATGATTCTTTTCTTATCTCTTTCTCTTGTTGTCCATGCCTCACCTCCTGATAACAGTGTTGGTTTTCTAAGATACACATTCTTAGTCTGCTTCATTTGGTAACTAATGTTTCATTAATGCCCATAATGTTTCACTTATTAATCCACATACGTTAAATAATCTGTTAATTTGGGTAGAAATATTTAAATCTTTATTACAACTTAATTCGTATTTTTTTCTTCCTTAATCTTTACTCGTTTACCTTTAAGGTATCGAGGGTTTCTACTCCTTATAAACCATTATACGAGGATAGGGTGGTTGGCTCTATGCCTCCCAGTGTAATCTATATCTGTAGAAGCGTTATGTTCTAAAGGCCGGTTTGCCTGCTTGCGGAAGGAAAATCGCAAGATAAACTGCGGAGGAAAAGCCCTTCACTCCACGCCCAAGACCGGTTAACTTGGCTATATCTGAGAAAGATCCTAAACTCCTCACGGCAGTGACAGGAATCGAGCCCATCACACTCTTTTCCCAGGCATATGATTGCGAAGCGCATAGCCACTCGGCTAACCGCTCGGAATGTAACGTAATCTATCCCTATGGCTTTAACAGGCCTTTAAGGCCCACAACCTTCCAAGCATGCTTGGATTTCGTAACCGAAGTACGAGGATAGGATGGTCACCCCCTATGCCTCTAGGTATTCCTGGCTGTATCCCTGTGTATTCACGGAGCCGGTTTGCCTGCTTGCGGGATGAAAAACCCCACTGTTGTCCACGCCCAGGACTGGCTAACTTGGCTATGGCTGAGGAAGATCCTTCAGCTCCTCACGTCGTTGACGGGAATCGAACCTAGGACACTCCTTCCCCAGGCATATGGTTGCGAAGCGCAAAGCCACTAGGCTAACCGCACGGAATGTAACTTACTGTATTTTCCAAATAAATAAAATTGTTAACTCGTTCAATTATTTTTTGTCTATTAATGTCTTAGTTCGGATGGGCATTTTTCCTGGGAATGGCATTCAGCCGCGAACTATTAATCGAGAGAAGAGAATTCAACTTCTAAACGTATCTAGCATTCTTAGATTATAAATTATTTTTGACAAAATAGACCGATATAAACTCTTTAGTTTACTAGAAAATCACTTGCCTTGTAAATTTATTAAAACCACTCTACAGCCGATATGAGAAAACAGTAATAAGGATAAAAAGAGATGAGAACAGAACCGAAATATTTGAAGTAACAAGAGGTCTTATACAAAGATGCCCTATTTCTCCGATATTAAGTGGAATATATATGAATTAAATAATCAAAACTGGAGTTTAACTGACAAAGAAGGAATCCATATAGAAAGTAATTTTATCTTCGATACCTTAGTCTTTACCGACCATTTGGAAGGACATCATAAAAAGATGTATTTAATTCAAGGAGAAGTTTCATAGGGTTTGTGTGGACGATTATTGATTTGGGCCCTCCCCCCCCCCCCATATGAGCCTCCAGACTCCATGGAGATGCCGAAAAAAAAATATATATATATATAATAATATTAATGACATTTCTTCATTTATATTTTTTCTACTATAAGGTTGATTCTGGTCTTCAGTATTTGGGCATAAATTTTATAACGTGTGTTTAATAACGTATTCCTCAGTAAGGATCGCAGTTATTCTTAAATGCGTGGATAAGCTTATGTGTTCGTCATACATGTTGTAATGGATTTAACGGTATTGATATGAACGCAGATGAATAAGAAAATAACTATTTATTAACTAAAAAGCTAATATTTCGCTGGTATTATATCCAGCATCTTCAGAGCACACAAAAACAAAGTTTGTTACAAATTCAAGATAACCACAATCCGGTGTAACAGTGGGACTAGTATAAGTAATTGCAGCGTGCAACACAAGACTAAAGTCCTAATAGGGCGCCATCTAGGTTAAAAAAAAGTAGTTCAAAGTTTTGAAATAGTAGTCCAAATAATAGTCTTAGAAAGTTTGAAAAAAAAATAAAATAAAATAAAAGTAATAAATATTAATTTGGTCTTAGGATGACTGTCTCCCAAATCTTTGGTAGATTTATACAGTCATACTTGTTAAGGTTTGGATAATGTTTTAAGGCTTCTGTTGATTCCAGGAACAACCTCTCTGACTTGTAGAAGCTTCTGTGCATTACTTTTGTTTCTTTCCAATTGATCCTGTGTGCAGGGGTATCCAAAGTATGGTCTGCCAGACCCGACTTGCCATAAGGAAAGTGTCGGATATATTTTTTGTGTTCACTGAGGCGGCTGTCCACAGTTCTTCCTGTCTGTCCGTAGTAGGCTTGATGGCAAGAACAGGGCACTTCATAGACTCATGGATGTGACACCTAAGGACAAATGCACCCGTTTATCACATCCAGGAATCTATGAAATGCTCTGTTCTTGCCATCAAGCCTACTACGGACAGACAGGAAGAACTGTGGACAGCCGCCTCAGTGAACACAAAAAATATATCCGACACTTTCCTTATGGCAAGTCGGGTCTGGCAGACCATACTTTGGATACCCCTGCACACAGGATCAATTGGAAAGAAACAAAAGTAATGCACAGAAGCTTCTACAAGTCAGAGAGGTTGTTCCTGGAATCAACAGAAGCCTTAAAACATTATCCAAACCTTAACAAGTATGACTGTATAAATCTACCAAAGATTTGGGAGACAGTCATCCTAAGACCAAATTAATATTTATTACTTTTATTTTATTTTATTTTTTTTTCAAACTTTCTAAGACTATTATTTGGACTACTATTTCAAAACTTTGAACTACTTTTTTTTAACCTAGATGGCGCCCTATTAGGACTTTAGTCTTGTGTTGCACGCTGCAATTACTTATACTAGTCCCACTGTTACACCGGATTGTGGTTATCTTGAATTTGTAACAAACTTTGTTTTTGTGTGCTCTGAAGATGCTGGATATAATACCAGCGAAATATTAGCTTTTTAGTTAATAAATAGTTATTTTCTTATCCATCTGTGTTCATATTAATACCGTTAAATCTATTACAGCAGTTATTCTTACTTCGTTTTTAAAGATGAGAATCACAATTACATGCTTTAATTTATTAGATACCTTTCCAATGTTATATATTTTGTTTATTAAAATAAACAATCATTGGGTGAAATTTACTTTCTGGATATTCTAGGTTCTATTGGAATTTCATCTTCTGGAGATTTTTTTCATTTCTTTTAATTGCTTCGTGTAATTATTCTAATGTAATGTTATTTGGAAGGCTGTTATCAGTTTCATTTTATACATATCTTTAAAATCGTAATTCTGAGTATTTATTTCCTCTCCTGTGTTTATATAATATAATAATCTGTCCACGATTGTTCATCTACTTTATTTCTACAATATTTATTGTTTCTTTCTGTAAGCATTTTATTATTTCTTTATAGATTTTGGGTTGCACTTTGCGTATTTCTTTTTATAATTAATTTTAAAATAATCCCAACTTTTACTATGAAGTTTGTTATTGTTTTGAAGTTTGTTTTTCTATTCTATGAAATAGTCTATTAAATCAATAGTTATTAATCAAAACTTACCATAATTTATATTCTGTAAATAATATTCTGAATATTTCCGGAATGTTTCTAGAGTAAAACCCAATATCGTACGAAACAACTTTAAATTTACATATCCACATGCGTTACCATGAAGGTGCTGTAGACACGTCGCACTTGTTCTGAGCATCCTAACAAGTAGTATATTTGAATTAAATAAATTCTGTATTAAACATTGCAATTCATCTTTCTTTATCATACAATTCAGTATTCAGTTTATCAACTATATATACAAAGGGTAATGCTTACTTTGACATCGATACGGGTTTATTGTCCAACGTATTGACATAATGCAGCAATTTTCTATCTATGCATAAATCAATAGACGATTCATCTTCCTGTATCTTCCTTTTTGAGCATTTTACTATAAAAATAAAAAGTACACTGTTTACAAGTATGAAACAATATATCAAGAGGAAACAAAACATAATAAACTAAACGGAAACTCTGCTCTAGAGATCAAACATAAAACTTTCTAATGCGATTTCAAGTCTTCAATAACACGTGGTGTTCTCACAGTCAGATATTAATTATTAATACAAAGTTAAGCTCATCATTCACCATCATTCGCCACGACGAAATTCAAACTCGCATCCTGATGGTTGCTAGTTCGAACTTGCAACCAACTGGATGCGAATTAAGATCTAGGATACGTTAACAACTCGACCAACCATGTAAGTCCACAAATTTATCCTACATTTCTTATAATGCATTATCACTAAAAAAATCGTAATTGCTTTCGTGCAGTTCTAAAACTTGATTATTTAAATTATTTGCAGAGATTATAAACAAAATAATTAAATTACGTTTTTCAAAATGCCTTTTAATTAAAGCTATTAACAGTACCTTGTTCTGTGTATCCGAAAAGAATATCGAATTCCTCTCCAATAATAGAACCAATCAGATTTCTTATTTCGTATCCGATTTTGAAGGAACAAGATTTGTAGGCGTTTATGAGACACGTGATATCTTCATTTTGTATCCTTAATATAAGAAGAGAGTTAAGTCAATAAATACCCCTCTTAAAAAATTTCTCCAGTAACTTTTAAAAATTGTTTAATTTTCTAAAGTAAATTTTCTATTTTTTTTTCTTAACATTCTAAAGTAAACTTTCTGAACAAAAACATTCGAAAATAAATAATTAACTCCACATCTGTCTTCAGCATTGCTTTTTAACCATATATCTTTTTATATTAACATGATTATCGGTTATTCTTTACACAGTCATATTACATTTGCAGATATTTCCAAAAATTCCTACGATTTGTGATTCTTTTTTTTATTCCCATTTCACAGCGCGATACAAAGACTGTCACATTCTGTTTTATACCTTTCTTTAAATGAAATTCTTCATTATTCAACGGAAGTATTCTGCAAAATCAATTACACTCTCATAGAAGCTTGTTAAACAGATCACCTAGCTTGGCTGTCATCACAAGAATTTGTAACAGATTTCTTTATTAACGGTATTAATACTGTAGGTTTAAACAATTTGTGAGTAGGAGTGATATAAAAATAGAGTCTGATCTTTAGAGATACCTGTGGCATAATTAAAATGATGATGTTATCAGTTGGGATCAAAACACGTGGATAAACTGCGCACTCATTTTAGAAGAACTCGTCACTTATATGGCCTCCCAAAAATCCATAAAGAAGGTTATCCATTAAGACCCATCGTGAATTGAATTGACTCTCCCATTTATCGAATTGCTACATTTTTGTCACATTCATTAACTGCTCTTACTGGACATTCATGTTGATTTTCTTATCAACACATTTTCTTGAACAAATCAAGGATGTTCAAATCAAAGCGTCTGACTTGTTAGTTAGTTTTGATATTGTTTACCTTTTTACCAACATTCCATTAGCTGACACTGTCAACTTACTATATAATGTTACCCTCCGGATATTGCAAAGTTTTTTGAATTTTTTATACATTCAGGATATTTCAGCTGGAAAAACAAGATCTACAAACAAATGGAAGGTATTGCCATGGGTAGCCCTCTGTCTCCACCTTTGGCAGATTATTTTTTGAAACATCTGGAAGACACCTTGTTTTCATCCATTCATCCCCAACCCCCTCTTTGGTTTCGTTATGTCGATGATGTCTTTGCTATTTGGCCACATGCTGAAGAGGAGCTTACCGCATTTCTACAACAGATAAATAACCTTCACCCCACGCATTCGGTTCACCATGGAAAAAGAAAAGTCTTGTAGTTTACCATTCTTGGACATCCTCCTTACACTTACATCCTCTGGTACTTTGTCAACAATTGTCTATCGATAATCTACCTTTACTGGCGGATACAATCATCAAAAGTCTGCTCATTACACCTCTCAAAAATCGGCATTATGAAATCCTTGAATTAATAGAGCACATAAAGTGTGTTCCTTCCCATTAAACTTACAACAAGAACGTTTCATTGTAAAAAAGTTACTAGAATCTAATGGTTACAACTCTAATCAAATCCAGCATGATAATTGACTCCTATGTTCAAACACCTCAGGATTCTTCAACAGTTCGCAGAGTTCCAATCCCGTATATTTCAGGCATCTCAGAACCTATTGGCAGAATTTTGAAGACGTATCATCTTATTCCCACATATTTTCCTATGAACAAAATGTTTCACTTGTTGTCATCAACAAAAGACAAACTGGCACCTCTATCATTAGCTGGCATTTACCAGATACCATGTGAATGTAATTTATCATACTTTGGACAAACAGGCCGTTCTGTGGAAAAAAGAATGAAGGAACATCAGTATTATATCGAATAAGTCTGGTCTAGCACAACATAGCATTAACACTAAACATAATATCTAGTGGGATAAAGCTTGTCTTGTCCGCATATGCAGGTTAAATATGAACGCCGTTTTAAAGAATGTCACGAAGTCCTTTTACATCGGCCAAATTTGAATCAAAATGACTGTCTCTCTCTCTCTCCCAAAAGTTTGGGAGATTCTCATCTTATGTAACCATCTATGAAATAGTTTTTAAGAATTATTTAATAATATTTTATTAATATTAATCTTCTGGCACGCAGCAACAATTTAATTGGTAATCCACCGAATGTTCTGTAGTTTGTATTCCATTCCTTTAACTGTTTGTTCTACACTGATGATGTACTGTTACTTTCAGTACGAAATATTTGTACCTTTTATTCATTAAAGTTATCACTGTTGATTTTATACGTGTTAAGTTATTAATAAAAAAATGGAGGATCAAATCTTATGGCATTTTGTTCTTTTCTGGTATTTTATTTATAAATAAATTAAGAATTCTAGCGATTTTTTCCCCAAAAGGAGATTGACGGTAACCTTTATTCCTTACGCAAGTTTTGGAAATTGTTGACAGCCGGTCATCATCCTTCATCAAGATGTTTCTTACAAAAAGTTACATGTGAACACATCTGCTACCAACTTCCTTTCACGAAACAGTAATACTGAATATTCTACTGTTGCTTTTTATGTTTTGATGTTATAAAAAGTTTTTTTTTTACAGAAAACCCGTTCAACAAATGACCAAACAGCAACTGCTCGAGGACAGGGGACGTCTATTTTTCTCGAAAATGACTTTATTGGGATCTCATGCTGATGATTAAATTTGAACAATACCATAGATTTTGAGATGATGGATTATAAAGATATTAGGCTCTAGAAAATTTTCTAAGTAATTTAAAAATGAAAATTTTGCAGTAAATCGACTTACGATGTCTGACACAGAAAAATGAGATTGTGCCTGTATCTCTTTTTATTTAACAAATTGAGAAAATCAACTATGATCTCCTTCAAAATAATTCCCTTCTGAGTTGACACACTGCTGCATACGATGCTGTCAACGTTAAAAGCAATTCTGCTTGTCATTTTCTGAAAGGCTGTTGAGGATCTCCGTCGTTTTTGATTTCACATCTTCTACCGACAAAAAATGGATTCCTTTGAGCACCGACTCGAGATTTGGGAAGGGGGTAGAAGTCGTAGGGAACCAGTCTGGCGAATAGGGTGGGTGCTCAAACACAGTGACGTTGTGATTAGCTAAAAACCGCTTCACAGACAAAGCGTTGTGAGCTGGCGTTGTCTTGATGCAAATCTAACCGTTTCTCCAAAATCTGGTCGTTTTCTTCTCACGCGTTCGAGCAATTTCGTGAAGTCTTCAAGGTAATACTGCTGATTTACCGTCTGGCCGCTGGGAACCTCCTCTGCCATTACAATACCCAGGATGTCGAAGAAAACAATCAACATGCCCTTAAACTTCGAACGACTCATGCGTGTTTTTTTTTTTTTTTTGGTCTTGGAGATGTTGCTGACTTCAACTACATTGATTATCGCTTGGTTTCGGGATCATTCTTAAATATCCAAGTTTCATCACAAGTAATTACCGATCAACAAATCTGGTTTATCCGTAATGTGTTGCAAAAGGGCCAAACACTGTTCCTTGCGACGTTCTTTTTGTTCATCCGACAACATTTTTGGAACCATTTTTGCACAATCCTTTTTCATGTTCAATTCTTCCGTTAAAATGCGTCGAACACTTTCCCTGTCCAAACGAACTTTCTCAGCTACAACTCAAACCCCCAATTTTCTGTCTTTTAGAATCACATCTCGCACTTTTTTAATGTTGTCATCGGTAACTGCTGTGCGTGGGCAGCCTGGGCGATCATCATCTTTCAAGCTTTCTCTGCCTTCCTAAAATCGTTTGTACCATTCAAAACGCGTGCACGAGACATGCACTCTTCACTCTAAGCCTCAGTCAATAATTGAAAAATTTCCGTCGCGAATATCTTCAGTTTCACAAGAAACTTGTGAAAGATTTACCCTTGCACTCCAACAATCTGACCGAGGGTAAACGAGCGTCTATATTTGAACACGCGTCCACTCGTACTGAGTAAAGCGATGGAGTTGAGCCTTGTCTCACGGTGACAGGTTTGAACATGCTCTATAGCCGTCTCTTTGTCTCTCCCCTCCCACTTTCCGTTCCCAATGTATAGGGTTAGTCTCGTTTCTTGTGTCGGAACTCGGAGATACGGTTTTTAGTTGTTCCTACAAAGTTGGAAAAATATGAACACGTTCCATTCTTACAGTTAGTGATTCATATAGAGGATCCTACACTTTATTGTTTAGGCACGTTTTTTTAAGAAATTTATTAAATATTTATGATAAAACATTTTTTTAATATTTTATAACTGCTACTGAAGTTCTTGATTTTAATTTCAAATCATTAAGTGAATAATACTGTGATTATTTTCTAATGATTGTTCAATATTAATTTCGAATGAATGCAAATACTGGAATAATATTTCGAGAATATCATGCATGCTTGACAGGATTTTGAATCCTGCCGCACGGCAGGATTCCAAAGAGAGAGAGAGAGAGAGAGAAAAAAAATTGTGCTCTCAGAATCGAAACTTGGTGATGTGACGCACGTCAGTTACCAGTAGGACGGAGTGTCCTAAGTGTCCGCAAGCCTACAGTGACCGCAGATGTTCATTCAAATAGTTCATAGACCGTACATATACAGCGAGTCTCTTGAGTTTGACTATCTGCAAGTTTTCCTCCAGAGACTATTTGGACACTTCTACATCAACTGTAGAGGTATGTAAACCAAAACTTATTCATACATTCAAACATACAACTTTCTTCTAGTTTCTACCAATCCAAATTGCATGTCCTGAATAGCAGTGTAAGTGGCAATTTATCGATTCGGCAATTTACCCAATTATTATTATTATTTACGGCATCTCCATGGAGTCCGGAGACTCATCGATGGGGGGGGGGAGACCCAAATCAACAGTCATATGCACAAATCCAATCATATCTCTCCTTGAATTTTGTTGTGTCCACAGTGATTCCAAATATTACTTGGTCGTCTACAAAGACTAAGATATCGAAGAAAAAATTACTTTCTATATGAATTCCTTCTTTGTCAGTTAAACACTCCGTTTTTGATCATTTAATTCATATATATTCAACATAATATTGGTGAGAGAGGGAATCTTTGTCTTAGACTTACTGTTACTTCAAATGTTTTGGTTCTGTACTTACCTCTTTTTATGCTTATTACTGTTTTCTCATATCGGCTGTAGAGTGGTTTTAATAAATTTATAAGCAAGTGATTTTCTAGTAAACCAAAGAGTTTATATCTGTCTATTTTGTCAAAAATATTTTATAACCTATGAATGCTAGATACGTTTAGAAGCGGTGACATGTTGTATTAGGGACATCCGGATGAAGTCCAGTAGCTGACAGTCGTAGAGTATGTGGTCAACAGTCTGTTGAAGGTGTGGACTACAAGTGCATGATGGCGATTCCAGGATATGGAATCTGTGTTAGGTAGTGTCTTAGTTTTCCATATCCCGTTAGTAGCGTGGTTAAACCTTGAGAAACGGCGTGTCTTTTCAGCCGGAGTCTGCTTCTGATGCTAGGAAAGAATTCTTTTGTTGTTGATCCGTTTTTCGATGTCTTCCATTCTTCTTCCCACAAGTCTAGGCTTTTCTCTTCTGTAAGTGTTTTTATAGCAGATTTTGAGTAATTTTGGTAACTTGCTTCTAGCTGCTTCTTTAGCCAGCTTTGATATAGAAATTTTTTGATACAGAAATTTTTGAATTTTTGATACAGAAATTTTTGAATTTTTGATATAGAAATCTAATGTGGAAAATGAACCATAATCTGCATTTAGTTGAAGTACTTTGTAAACTAACATGTTGGAATGTCACTTAAGACGATTATTGTATATATGTAAATATTTTGAGATAAATGTTTTTAATTATTATTAATATTATTATTATTTGATTTCAACGAGATTCTAATTATATATGTGTTTATCTATACACTCTAGCTATAGCAATATGAATTCAATGTATCTGTAAATTTAATATATCGAATATCATACTTTTTGGAGCGGGTTCTTGAATTCATGTAGAACTCAAATACAGTTGATATGCAACTTTCCTCTACAGGTTTAGCCAGTACATTCAAGCAACTTGATATTTCTTCCTTTTTATCTAGATTGAAAAAGAAAATATACTGACTTTCAGAGAATAATTATTAATTCATTTTGTGAGAACGCACGCATTGGTCACACCCACACACCTACACATCCACAGATACATTCACATATTTTCAGAAAAATTTATTTCTTTTTTATTATCCCATGGTATTATTACACCAGATCATAGAGGTAAAATTCATGTATTTTATACAGCACCTTTTCTGGGTTGTTATAAAGCTCACATTTGGAAATATTCATACAATTCAGTAAATGCATTGGCGATGCTTCCTCGATATTACTGATTTTGCAGATGGGGAAGACTTTTATGGCATTGCTAAACTTGTTTGGTTTTATGTGTCCGGTCTTGAGGCAAGAGATCATGGTAGTGGCACAGCGATTAAACTTGGAGTTGATAGTAGCTCCTGGTGTTTCTTCTGAATACCAGTGGTGAGTCATGTACTGGAGAATCATTCTTTTTATGTTTTCTTTTCGAGTGGTTTTAAAAAGATCGAAATCTGTGGTATCACTTGATGTCGCAGCCATTTTTGCTACTTCATCATCAGTTTCAAATCCCTTTAATCCCACATGGGATGGGATCCATTGGAAAATTATTTAGGAATCCTTATGTAGTTTGTTTATGTTTTTTCCTTTGTCTGTAAGAATTTTTGTTGACTAGTGTAGCAGTGCTTAATAGCTTGAAGAGCTGCTAAGGAATCTGTGAAAAATATAAATTCCTTTGGTTTTTGTTTATCCAAATGTTGCAGTGCTGTGTTAATGGCTATTAATTCTGCATGGTAAGTTGCATCCAATACTGTTAGTTGTTTATAGTTCTACATTTTGAGAGCCATGGATGAGTACGCCATTCCCAGAATTGCCATTTGGATTTTTGGAGCCATCTGTGTAGATCTTTATTGAGTCGGGTCCATATTCCATTATTTTCGAAAGAGCTAATTATCTCAAGATTTCAGGATTTTCTAGGATTTTTTTCTCATGTTTCCCTATTTCAAAATTGATAACTATATTTTTCCTGTCTTAATTTGGAGGAAATGCTGGGTAGTTGGCTATTTTATTTGGGCAATCCAATGGAATTTTATTTTCCATGATTTCATGCATTGTTGACTTTTTCTTTATTCTGTTTGTTTGTTGCGAATTTTTAAAAAGTTCACTTGTTCTGATGTGTAAGGTTGGCTCTTTTTTCTACAAATTTAATAAGATTTTCTTGCCACCTAATTTTTAAAGGAACAAGGTTGTATTCGAATTCTGCTAACTTTGCAGGAGTTGTATTTCTTATTCCACATATGATTCTAGCTGCATTTTTCTGAATTTTTATAAGCTTGTCTAAACTGGTTTTTGATGTTCGCATTCAGATGGCGAAGAATATTCCATTATGGGTTGGATAACTCCATACGGTATAATAGAAGTGTATGTGACTTTTAGGATTTAAGTATCCGTTTCCCACTCTTTACCTGAGATACTTTTCATAATATTTAGTATTCTTTTTGCTTTGACTGCAACATTGTTGATATGCTTATTGAAGCTTAGTGATGGATCCAGAGTAATTCCAAGGAATTTGGGGTTTTCATTAAATGTAATTAGTTGATTGCTTAGCTTACTCTTTGGTCTCCCCCATCTGAGGGGGTGGTTATTAATAGCAAATACACAAATTTCTGATTTAGTAGATAGCGTAATTTTGATTTTTTCGTTTTCACAGTATGTCTATAAACTTTCAATGGTTTTGAAAAGAAGAAGCATATCAAACGATCTTGGCAAATAAGTCAGCTTTTGCTCTTAGAGAATACAGAGACAAATATAAGAAAGATAAACACTGTATAAAACTAGCTAAACAAAATTCATGGGAACACATAGAAAATAAATATCAAGACGGTGGCAAGATATTCTGTAGATATAATGTAGAAGAAGTTCATAAATGGAGGAAAGCGTGCTGTAAAAGGAATTAGAGATGATAAAGGTTGTGACATGAAAACAGGAGAAAAAGATATCCTTGAAGTATGGAGTAATTACTTCGAAAAATTACTAAATGAAACAAGCAGTGATGACAGCACAGTGGTAACAAACACGGATCAGGCATACAGTCAGGAATACTTCAAGTAGAAGAAGCCATCAAAAACCTGAAATGTGGAAAGGCAGCAGGAGTAGATGATATTAGAGGGGAAATGTTCAAATATGGAGGTATAAAAGTCTTATAGTGGCTGCACTGCATAGTTCAGAATGCTCGGCAGAGGAACGAATTCCAGATGATTGGAGTAGAACTCTCAGAGTACCCATATATAAAAAGGGAAATAAAACTAAATGTGAGAATTACAGAAGTATTTCTCTAATGAGTGTTCCTCGTAAGATATATGCAAGTATACTTGAGAAACGGTTCATAAGGATTGTGGAAGAGAAGTTTGGTGAAGAGCAAGCGGGATTCAGGCCAAATAGAAGCTGTCAGGATCAGATTTTCACTTTACGACAGATAGTTGAGAAATCATGGGAATATAAAAAGATCTGTATTTAAGTTTGTAGATCTAGAAAAGGCATATGACAAGTGCCATAGCAGAAGCTATTTGAAACGCTACAGTTATATGGTATCAGTAGGGGCATTATATCAAGCAATACTTAGTCTTTATTTGAGTTGTAAGTCAGCGGTTAGAATTAGAGGAAGTACAGTTAGGTGGTTTAATGTTAAATCAACATCCAGGAATGCGTTGGTAGAGCTAATCTAAGGTGGTCTGATCACTTAAACAGAATGGGAGAGCAACGATTAGCAAAACAAGTGTTCTATACCAGGATGGCAGGAAAAAGACACAGAGGAAGACCAAGTATAGGTGGATTTATACATTATCTATTCATTATCTATATAGATCACATTATGAAGGAAAGTAGTATTAAACCTGATATCAAAATTGTATATGTTAATCTAAGCTCTTTGCTTTATGCGGATGATATTATACTTTTAAATAAATCCGCTACAAGTCTGCAAGATTCCCTGACTAAAGTGAATAACTGTTGTAATAGATATGGTATGAAGGTCAGCATTAAAAAGACAAAGACAATGAAAATAGGAAGAAATATTGAAAATATCAACGGTATTGTGAATGGAGAACCTATAGAACAAGTAAAACATTTCAGCTACTTTGGCACGAATTTTAGTGAAGATAGTAAATTAAATATGTAAATAGACAACAGAATCAACAAAGCTGGTATGGTAGAAAGTTAACTGAATAAATATATATGGAATAAGAGAGAAATTAGCCAAAACACTAAATTAGAGGTATACAAGAGAATACTCAAGCCAATTTTAACTTATAGATCTGAGAGCTGGGTCAGAAGTAAAACACTTGACCAAAGACTAGAGACCAGATATGAGAGTCCAGCGAAAGATTAAGTACATGCAGAGATGGTATCAATGGGAATATTATATTAAAAACGAGGATATTGTGAAAGAACTTGACATTGTCAGCATCCAGGAATGAGTTAGCATAGCTAATCTCAGGTGGTATGGTCACTTAAACAGAATGGGAGAGGAAAGATTAGCAAAACTAGTTTTCTATGCCAGGTTTGCAGGAAAAAGACCCAGAAGTGCCTTAGAAGATAGAAATATAAGATCTGATAATGTTGGAATCTTGACAGGTAACAGACTGATTTGGAGGAAAATTGTAAATAGGAAGTTAGTAATGATGTAATTTTTCATAGTACTATCATATCTTGTACACCCCTTGAGGGTATATGTATCAGGAATTTGATGATGATGATGATGATGTGGCTTTGTTTAAGTGACCTTCTGCTCTTTCTAGGTAGTTGTGAGCTGAGAATTGGACCAAATTATTAGCAAACTATCTTTGTTTTTTTTATTTATATTTTTATCTACGTCGTTTAAGTAGATGGGAAAAAGGAGTGGGCTTAAACTGCTGCCTTGAGGGAGTCCCTGTTTTTTTTTTCACTTTCTTGGAAAAGGTATTATTTATTCTAACTCGAATTGTTCTATTTCTTAAAAAGTCATAAATCCAGTTTAAAAATTTTTCTTTTATTCCAATATGACAAAGTTTGGAAAAGAGAGTTTCTGCCTCCACACCTTGTCAAAGGCATTGCTATAATCTATAAAGGCTGCAATAGTGGATTTGGTAGGATTCGTTTGGAAGTTATCTTTAATTGTCTGGGTTAAGTAGAAACGTTGATCAGTTGTTGAGTGATTTCTTCTAAAGACAGCCTGAAAATGTGGTACTATACTATTTTTATTTAGATAGTAATTCAAACGTTGCATTATCATTTTTTCCATCAATTGCCTGGAATTGAAGTCAGTGAAATTGGTCTATAACTTCCTGGTTGGTCTTGAGGTTTGTTAGGCTTTACGATTGGTATGACTGTGGCTGCCATCCAGTCTTTGGAAGCTCTTCCTTGTTTTAGGCTATTGTTGTATAGGTAAAGTAGCCAATCTAGGACTAGGGGAGGAAGATGCTTGACATAATTCCTTGTATGATATCTGGTCCACATGATTTATTTATATCTAGTCTCTCTAAGGCATCTCTCAATTCAGAGATTGTAAATGGATCCCAGAATAATTTGTTTTTATATTTTGGGGAATTTGCAGCGTTTTTCTGCTGTCGAGCCGCTCTTCATATTTTATGGTGTTTGTAATTCATTTCTAGTTTGCTTATATTTTGAAAATGAAAGGCCAAGGTATTTGCGATTTCCTGTCTCCAATTTTGATATGTCCACCTGAAACTTTTATCGTTTTAGTCTCACTTGCCTTTGGTTGGTCAGTTTCCAAAGTTTGGTACCTGAAGTGTTTGGATTTAAGTTGTGGCAAAATTCTTGCCACCTAGTTCTTTGTAATATATTATATTTTTGTTTAATTTCAGCATTTATCTCGTTGTACTCGATCCTAGTTTCTGGAGAGCTTCCAATTTTTAAGATTTTAAATAATTCATTTCGTTTAGTTATTTTACTGACAAGTTTCTGATGAACTTTGTTCATCGGGAACGTGTATATAACCTTTCTCCTGTACCCCTGTGGGATACTTTTCTTTTCTGCATTTAAGATAGTATTCTTCCAAGTTATGTAGTCTTGGTCTAAGTCATCATGGTATGTGTGATCTTTCAGCATTTTACATACTTCCTTGTATTTCTCCCAATTTGTCTTCTGGAAGTTCCAATGATATTTTCTTTTTTGGGTGGGATATCTTTTTCTCCTTTGGATTGATTGATTAATATTGGGGTATGGTTGCTTCCTACTGCTTCCAAACAGACCAAATAACTTTGTAGTGAAGATCTGGAGACACCGCAGTAGTAATATCTATGGCATCTTTTGTACCATAAGAATGAAACAGATAAGTGGGTTCTCTACTGTTGAGAGTTATTAGTCCTGTTTCATCAAAGAAATTACTCAGATTTTCTCTTCTTGGATTTATTTCCTCGGAACACCATAACAGGTGTTTGCTATAAGATAATGGAGTTTTCTTCAATGAGATGGGATAGGCTGGAAATATATATATATTTCCAGTGTATATGTATATAACAGTGTATATATATATATATATACACTGTTCTTTAGAAAAGTATACATTCAGTGGACTGTGCTCATGAAAATCCTATAGAAATAGTATAAATGCAGAAGAATGTCTATGAGAAAATGTGAGACTTAAGAGAGACACCGATCTCTTCTAGATGTTGACGAGTAATTTAGAGAAGTTTCTCAACACTGTCTCCTCAAATGTAGGAAAGATGTTTTAAGCACTTTTTTGAGTTGCACAAGTGGAAAACAATGTTTCAAATGACAGAGAACAACTTATAAAGACTCCGAATTAGATGAATTTGTGTCTAGAAAAGGCTAGCAGCGCCAGTCATATCATAAAGAGATATGGGTATTCTCAATAGCAGTATTCCGTATAATTTTTGACAGGGCATGTGAGCATGAAAAATATTTTGTGCGCACGTTTTCAGTCTCAAACTTAGTGTATGCAGTAGCCTATGCATGTTTTTCTTTGATGTTACAGTTGCCGTTTCAACACATTGATCCAGCCACTAAAATTTAAACTAATTTGCAATTCTCCGCTTTAATTTCGTCAGTGATATTTTGAAGTTTTCATGCACTAAAACCGCCAATTGTACATTTCGTTTTCACCTATAACAATCCAAGCACCTAAATTAATTTCCTTAAAACGGCGTAGCTACAAATATTCATCACAGATTGCCCGAATTGCAAAATTTCTGAAAATAGTGAAATATTGACTATAAATTGGAAATTATGAAAGAAAACAAAATTATGCACAGTTACTATGTGTGTGTGTGTGTGTGTGTGTGTGTGTGTGTGTGTGTGTGTGTGTGTGTGTGTGTGTGTGTGTGTGTGTGTGTGTGTGTGTGTGTGTGTGTGTGTGTGTGTGTGTGCGTTCCGTTTTTTTAATCAATGTGCGCACTCACACACGCGCACAGCTTCCAGGGGCATTGATAAATAAAACGTAAGGGGAGGAAAGTTAGTCATGTTTACAAGAACTTTCAGACCACATTTCAGTTCACTAGATTGCGATTGTTGCAGTCGATAATAAGGATCTGTGTTTAAGTCCGCTGTTATGGAAAAACTAATTCATTACAATGTTTAGCAGTGCAGCTTAATTTAGCTGAAAGACTCATTTCCATCTTGCTGTCTGTTTTTTTAATCATTTGAGGATCATAAACGAAACGGACTGATGCATCGTTATGGGTCTCTATAGAGATACAGAGAGAGAGACAAAAAAACGCTACGGAATTATCACTCGCAAGTTCAAGATTTACAAGACTTTATATTATTTATTTACTCTAAAACCACGTGTTATATTTTAATTTTTAAAGGAAAGAATAAAAATTATCTAATACAATACAATACGTACTACAAATGACACTTAACAATGACAAATGTGTATAATCCAAGACCATAAACTCATTCGGGTTATAAAATCTATAACAATTACAGAAATCAATATATACAGTGCATAATAGCGCAGTACACAAAACTATTGGTAAGAACAGTTTATTACGGATAAAAGATATACATACGTATGTACACGCCGAATAAAAACACTAATTAATCGATTATTTTGCATTGGTTAATTTCTCATTTAATTCGGATTTTAGATATTTCCAAATTTCGTAAGCTTTTTCTTTTCTATTCACTTCTCTTTTTCTTTATTTATTAGTCATTGAATTTTTTTACACTGGAGACGCACACTTCCTCACTTTCCACATCTTATGCCAAACATAATGTCAATAAAAAATATAGTGGCTGCAAATTAAACATAATGCATTGTACAGGATTCAATTCTACATTCTCCACTCACGCGATTTACAGCAACGAATTTGCTGTAAATCATGTAGTCACCGTATTCTAAACTTGCATCTCTTCATTTGCCACGTTTCAAAAAAGCTGATGTCATCATTGTCAACAGATACTTTATAATTTACAAACCGACTTGATAATTTGAAACATACATCAAGAATTATCCATTAAGCTTTCTGAATCAAATTATCAATCATATCTTTAGTTCGAAATCATCCCATCGATATTATAATACACGTTTGAAGTCTAGCAGCATAGTTACTAGAAATATATTAATAGATAGATCTTTCAGTAATTCATAATTTTTTGCGAATGAAAACATAGTAATAGTAGCATGAAAATACAAATACATCATAATTATAAGTATATTAAATCAACAGTTATTAAATAAAACTTACCAAAAGATATATTCTTCAGGATAGTTGTGGCCTGTATGCTAAATTCTGATAACGTATATTGAAACATTTTACGAAATAAATTTAATTCGTCATGTCGACATTCATGAGAAGGAATTTTTTGTAGGCACGCAGAACTTGTTCTCAGCATCCTGATAAGAAATATAACTGAATTAAATAAATTATCTAGGAAACTGGATAAATTTTCCATCATGAAAGTGTTCATAATTTATTAACACCATCGGGATTCTTACATTGAGACATGTGCATATACATGCATACAAACGATGCAATGGCGTGTACAGATATATAAACAATATATCTGTACACGATATATAACAATAGAGAGATAGATTTTACAATAGGTAGTTAGTTCTTATTATTAAAATAGCAATCCTTTTATACAGATCATCTTGCATGAATGGCTGCATATTTCTTTACTTCTATATTGACCGTTTGCTTAGATAAATGTCAAGGTTCAAGTATCATGCAAGGGAAAGAAGAAATTTCTAACTAATAATTTTGCTACACGCATTAGGAAGCGAGAGCCAATTCTGCATGAGAAACAAACTTTGCTGATGTTTCTGTTAATTCACAAAGGGGATGATGATACTGTTTTCCTCTTCCATCAGCAGTTGATTTCTTTCGTTCCGCTTCTGATTGAAAAGGTGAAGCATATCGGTCACCCTATAATGGTGATGCTATTGGAGCAGATGGCTTAAGAAGCCATCTGCATGAAGACTACTTCTAGCGTTAAACATAATATGTTATGATAATTTGCATATCTCGGTTTAAGGTTCTAGATAACTCACTCACTACCATGAATGTAATGAAGAAATAGTTGCAGATTTTGGTAGAATGGACTGTGTGTGGATGAAAGCGACGTATTTATCTATGTACTCACAGCCACTGGTGAGACTTGCAATTTCGTGAGTGGTATGAAAAATGTATTTTATTAGGAGAAAATTCGAAGCAGATAAGCAAAAAGGATTCCAGATTAATCACAGAAGAAACATTCTGAAGAGTGGAAGAGAGTTGTGCTACACTTTCCACTGAATGTCACCATTGAGTTTCATGGCTCTACTCTAGTAAAATAGGCCTCAGTAGAATGATGCTTGTTGAGATATAAAGGATTATCTAGTGTTTAGAGAGGACTGTTAGTCTAAAATGCTGCACACTTTCATTTCTCTCTAGAATGAGTGAATCATGGATATCATTGTTTCTTATGTGTTTTAAATGGAAACTATAGATGATGCTTTTTCTACCGATGAAGAGATAGTTGCAAAGTGTGTCATAATCTGTGTGGAGGATGCCAGTGATAAGCTGGATTATGTCTGCAGGTAGTCGAAATGTTGTTCACCGCTTATCTGATAATCGTCTTAATTAAAAGGCAAATAAAATATCTATGGTACATGATTCTAGGTGTGTTGCGATACGTGTATAGATGTGAATCGATAATACATGCAATAAGGCGAAAATTCTTACGTTTTCACTGACACTAATGCTTTAACCTCTATGGCAGATATATAATCTTTCAAGTTTCTTGCAAGGCATAAGCGAAAAAATAATTTCTCTTCCTGATATATTTCTTCTGGGCATGCTCCCTTCTTCTTAACAATTGTTGTTGTTACATCTAAAACGTGGGATACGAAAATAATACGAAAACATCAATAAAAAGTAATACCACACAATGTAATCATTATGGTTTACAAAATCAAAAGCATAAGCAATTTATTAATATTGTTATGGACAGTTTCATCAATAAATAAATCTGTTCAATAAGAAAACATGTATTCACAGTAAAAATCTAAATAAAGATAAAATTTGGATACCAATATTTCAGTTCAAGTTTCTTAATCCATCATTTTCGTGAATAAATATTTAAACATTTAACACCAGGAATACGAACCCATGTAGTGTAGTATCCCTCTATATATAGAAATAATTTTTAATAACATTTTCCCATATTATGGTATAGAAAGTCGATAACTGAAAATGAGATTTACAAGATGAAGAAGAACTTCCGTTTTTTTCTTTCCTTAAAAAGACGTTTAAATTTATACGGTGCTTCTATGATGAAACTTAGATTATGATCCCACGGCTAGTGATATTACTTCTTCCATGTTCTGCAATTCCAGAGTTATGACGTTCGCTTAGTTTAATATATAGTTTTGATGTTCAAAAATCTGTTTTATGATAGAGTTACAACACATATTTTTTCATTAACTGTTACACATAAACTCAGAATTCACGATACTTCAGAAATCTTCCAGTTCCTTCCTATCGTTTCCTTATAGAGTTTGCATTTTCAAGCAGAAAATCCAGAAGTCATCAAAAACTTAAACGAGATATACAATATTTGTTGGGGATTTATAAGATAAAAATACAAGTGTGTCATTAGGAAGAGCAAAGGTGAAGATTGAATTCATGTCATAATTGTCAATACATGCAGAAGAAAAGTAAAATATGAAGTTATCCACGAATACAAAATGAAATAAAATTAAACAAAATCCTTACAATTATTATAGAACTCATTAGACCTAATATAGAAATCAAAGGAAAAATAATAATTAGTAAATTAAAATATTTTGAACTAAATAACTATGGCACCATAAAAATGAACTATCATACAAGAACGAAGAAAGTAATGAAAGCTAGTATAGTATTGGTATGTGTCAAATTAATGAATCAATTGAGATTTAAACATTAAAACAATTTGAATGTCTAAAATTATTAATCAAACTTAGGAACTCAAATATTGGAAAAAGTGTTTCAAATAAAGAAATTAAATAATTGAATCCACAGCCGAAAAGAAGAAAAGGAAAATATATAGAAAGATTACAGAACATACCAGCATTCGAACAAAAAAAACAACAACTGGATATTACAAGGAGCAGAAAAAAAGATGCGCTAATATCGTGAACCGAGCGATTGCACAATAAACACAGGTTACACGCATTCCACCAATTCCGGATACTTGGAATACTTTGCTTGCATGTGAAGTTCTTGTTCTGCTCAGAACAAAGGGACACATGAAAGAATGTAAATGCTTATGTCAAAATTAGGATGAAGGTTTCTGTTGTGATATTTGGAGTTCTTGCCACTTCACCACTAAGAGATGTACATAAACGGCATGGTTCAAAAAAGAATAGGAATAAATAGCAAATATAATAAGAATATTTTGTTTGCTACACAAGTTACTCAAAATCTGTATGAAGATTTTTCGTGTATTCATCCCACAAGGAAATGTGAAAAATCCCAAGTACGAGGATATCAGATTCGGATATCTATGAATATTTAAATTTAGTTACTAATTTAAACTGTTTTAAAGTGTTAATAAAATGGCCATAAATGTCCATTTAATATTGTTTAAATATTTCTTGACATTGTAGAAAACGAAAAGGATAGAAAACAACTGTTTAAAATAATTTATGCATTTTCCTTGTATATTTATTATATTTATTTATATTTTCTTGTATATTTTATTTATTATATATATATATATATATATATATATATATATATATATATATATATATATATATATATATATATATACATATATACATATATATATATGATGGAGAATGTAATGCTATTTTCCAGCAACATCCTATTTCCAAAAGTATGCAGTCCGATGGTAAATTAAATAAATTATTTGTTCTTACTGGCCATACCTATTTCACGGTATGATTTTTTTTTCTAACTATGCTCTTCATCGCCGTCTTGGTGAACAGTGCAGGAATAATTCAAAGTATCTGATAACTAATTTGTGAAAATATCATTTTTTTCATTATCGTAATTATTTATTTGCTGTATTTCTCCATCATATGTATTTTGAAATCGAATTTTTATCAAATTTATATCGTTTCCATCCCGCCGTTAGTAGTCACAGAGACATCTTAAGGCTTCACCAGAAATTAGTAAAAGTTTCCTTCACAATAAACTTGCAAAATGTTAGTTAGCCAGTTTCATGTGGAAAAGGGAACTGTTTTCACGAACACATTTGCTGTTTCAAAAGAGCAAATTAGTGGTATAGTAAATACAATATTTCTCATTACATAAAATTTGTTTTTCTATTTGTTTTATTATTTTTATAAAATTATTAACATTACCTTTTGGTAGGAAGCCGAAAGAAATATTTAAAGGCGCTCCA
Organism: Typopeltis vanoorti; assembly: GCF_054136105.1. NCBI lineage: Eukaryota > Metazoa > Arthropoda > Arachnida > Uropygi > Thelyphonidae > Typopeltis > Typopeltis vanoorti. The sequence goes on along the minus strand of NC_143551.1, from coordinate 81,397,524 downwards.
AGAATGTTGCCAATTAGAGTTCGTATTTCATATTTGGCTTTTGGTGGACAAGATTCGAAGGTATTTTCCAGACAGGCGACAGCTTTATCAGGTGTCCTTTAGTAGAAAATTGTTTAAATTAGCAAAGTATCCTTATAATAAGACAGCGTTTGTTTCAAATGAAAACAATGACTTTACATTACCGAAGCGTGTATTTTATCTCTTTATTATATAAATTCAATTTAAAAGTATTATTCAACTGCCTTTACCTACAGAATGCATTTCGGTTTCATCAAAACCTGTAAACCTAATCAGCTATCATGATAATTAGCAGTAACGTTTAGTTTTTTTGTAATACGCAATTTCAATACACTATCTGACGATATAAACCTTTGTCTCTGTTATGCATGACTGTGTATTTAAAATACCCCTCATAGTAGCCTTAAAAATATGTTAGTTATATAATATAGATTTATTATTATTAGATATAAACACAAGTTGAAGTAAGTATGCGCTGAAGAATATAGTTGAAGGAGTCGAAATATGTTTTGAATTCGACAGGTTTTTATATAGAGAACTTTCTATCGCAGAATTTTATTTCCTAGAAAACAGATTTCAAGGAATCATCCTCAAAAATCATTATGTTCTGAATAAAGTACAGAACCAAGCCTTAGGGCAGAACAGTTATGTGTTGATCATTCTAGAAGTACGAAAGCCTTCCATTGTATGTTGTCTCACGCTTCCAGCTAACCATCGTAGATCTATCTATCTATCTATATATATATATATATATTTTTTTTTTTTCAAAATTCATTTTTACTCGGTTGGAATATTATAAAAAAAGATTTAATGACTATTACCGAGAGAAAAGATGAGAAGATATATTTAAAAAAGATACTACTAGTTTACTAGTTTCGTTATATGAACATCCTCAGGTAAAGAAGTATATAAAAAATGAAGTATATACTTCATCCAAAGAAGTATATAAAAAATTACAGAGACTTAAAATTGTACTAACAGAACAAGTATAAAAAACAGTAGCGTGTTTGAAAAAATGCAAGTATGAGTTCCAAACAAACGAATACTACGCGCTGTCGCGAGTGCGCCAGTACTGAACAAAAGCAACGTGTGCGTCAGAGAGATTTTAACTCAGGCTGTTGTTGATATGAGAGGAATCTAGAGAAATTTCCCTAGATTCAACAATCTTTCTTTCGAGTTCATCGTAGCACACATGGATGTTAGAAGTTTGAGTCCAGTTTACAATGTGCTGGCGGCCTTCGTCTGAGTTAGCTGAAAAGAGAACGTGGCTAGAGAGAGCGCTAGCTCTAGTCCTGTTATAGGAGATATCTCTACGGTGTTCATCCAAACGTAGAAGGATGGATTTAGCAGTCTGTTCATAGTATGGCTTTCCGTAATCACACAAAATCTTGTACACTCCTGGAAACTGAGTAGGAAGATGTTTCTGTTTATGTTTGCTAAGTAATGAACGAAGTTTTGGAAGCGTAGTGAAGCACGTTTTGAAGTTGAATTTCTTGAGAATCTTGACCAGTTTTGGTGAAAGAGAGCTGATGTAAGGCAAGGAGATGAAGGCTCTTGGGGAAGAGGGATCTTCAGAAGTAGTTGAGTGCCTGGGGGAAAGAAATTTGTCAATTTTCTTTGGAGAGAAACCATTGTTAATAAACGTTTTTTTAAGAAAACGGAGTTCATTTTCAATTTCTGTTTCTAATCATTACTTACAGAAGAAACAGAAATTGAAAATGAACTCCGTTTTCTTAAAACATCAGGCCCTCGGAATGGGGAGAGAAAGAAATAACCAACATACCTGCATCGACAGTGTGTATATTCACATACTCCAATAGCCAGAAATAATTGATGTGGTTTTTCATAAATAATAAAAAATCTCCATGTTCTGTGTTTCATTATAACAAAAAAGAATAAAACAATTAATAAATAAAAAAGTCGTTATGTATTTGAACCCGTTAGTCACTTGAAATTCGTTAGTAATAGGGACACCAAATTAACAAAGAATATGAGATTTCAAAAAAATTCCCTCTTATCTAATTTTTGTTTTTCCCCTTCTCTCTCTCTCTCTCTCTCTCTCTCTCTCTCTCTCTCTCTCTCTCTTAGCACTAATTATAGTAGCATTCAATGTTTTTGTAAAATTTATATATATATATACAATATCATACATTTTATTTCTGGTTTTTGTGCTCCAGTAATAAGCAAATACATCTCGAACGCAGGTCACCTCTATAAGTTTAGATACTTTATTCATGCAACCGGATACAGTCTTCTTTTTATCTAAATAGAAAATAAAATACAATATGAGAAGTGAAAAAAAAATATTATGAATTTCAAGATTCAGCCTAAAACACACCCATCCCCCACAAACACGCAAAATTTTCAGAAATGTTCAGTAACCTGCTTGATTAGGTAGAAACATTCTTAAATTGATATTGGCTTGCTTTCATCTTGCAAGCAAACTACTTTTTATTATCATCTCAAGCACACCAGAGATCGCAAAACCTATCGCACTATAGTACTACCTATGTACTCTCTTCATTAGCTTGTAGATGTTCTTGCTTGGGTGAATGAAACTGGAGACAGCAACGAAGGATATTACGAAATATCCATCTAAAAGGCATAAAAATGAAGCATGAGTATGAGAGAGAGAGAGAGAGAGAGAGAGAGAGAGAGAGAGAGAGAGAGAGAGAGAGTGACTGGGGGTATGCGTGCGTGTGTGCGTGCGCTCGCTTATATGCGTGTACGGATTTATATAGTGTCAACAGTCTTATTGGAGCGAAATAATATTTTGAATAAGACGTTTCTCGAAGCTTGGTGGACTCTGAATAAGTTCTGGGTATGATGTGTTTGTGAAAGACTAAGCTAGAGATGTAAGTCAACCGGAGAAAGAAAATATAATCGTGCTTCGAGAACAGGATATATTCCAGGTAAGGGGAAGTCAAGTGATATCATTCTTGCAAGAAATGAAAGAGGTTTCCGTTTCCTGTCTTCAAACGTTAGAGCTAAACTACTCTATTTAAAAAAAAAAAAAAAAAAAAAAAAAATCAGCTAACGCCTTTTTATTCCCGTATATACGGGAGTAGGCGAGGCCATTTAGCCCTATCTAACTTTTGGAGACTGAGTGGGCAGTTCAATCTCCACTGGTACCCAATCAGAGACAGATGGCCCAAGCCTATCACTAATTAAGCGGTACGCAGTGAAGAGAGACGGCTCAAATGTGCCGCCATCTCGTGGTGACTAACCCTAACACAATATATTTAATGTCTGAAAAATAATGTGGGTTCTACGGTCGATTTTCTTGAGTTTACAGGACGAAAAACCTGAGTTTCCGGGAGGAAAAACCTGCTTGCGACTACTCTATTTAGAGAACAAATATGCGTTAGCGTATTTTAATTGTTTTTAATTGTGTATATAATCTGTTATTTGCATGTGTTTTCTGCCGTATTGGCTTGTTTTGTGCGATGAAAATATGAGCAAAAAAAAAAAAAAATCCATTCATTACTTTTAAAAATATAAGCAAATAATGTTCGTGGTAGAACCTACTACTAGAAAATATTAACGGAATCCATCAATTTTACATCAGAATTTGTTTAATCTTGTAATAATGCAGTGTGTTTCTAGTACTCAGTCACCTGCTCCACTCACGATGATTTGTAAATAATTTTATCCGTCCCTTTGTTCTACTTCTAACGCTTACTTCATGTATTGTGTGTGTGGGATGGGTGGTAGGGTGTGTGTTTGTTTGTGTGTGTGTGTGTATGTGGTGTAATGCGTGTGTTTATTGTACAGTACGCCTATAGTTTATTATTATTATGTAACACCTCCAGGGAGTCCAAAGACTCATCGACGGAGGGCACTTGCTCTACAGCTCTCCGTCTCTATTCGCCATCTACCGCCAACCACCATCACTAGTATTTTCACAGTCAATAACAAACACCCATGCCTGCGGCGGGATTCGAACCCGCAGCCTTTTGGCTGGGGAGCGGATACGCTAACCACTCGGCCAACCAGGCGTTGAAATGCTGTCGACGTTTCTTTTAACCATCAGTATTTTCATAATCACTATATAAATTAAATTCATTAGTTTCATAGACTCTTTGATATCACTTCTTGTAAAAAAATATATTAAAATATACGTCGAGAGTATTTCAATCGTTCAGATATACTTGGTGAATACACCTATAATTTCTAAAAATGTCTTATTTTCCAGGTTTCGCAAGGTTTCCGATTAAAATCAAAATCCAGCACCAGGTTGCTACAGTTACAGTAATTTAGGATGTTACCAGTTATCATATAGGAGTATTCAGGATACCAGTATTGGGATTTGTATCCGAGATGACGTATTGGTCAGATGTTAATACTTTCTAGCCGGACATTGAAGCTTACCATCGTTCCCCGAAGTGTTGTAGATATGTCTCTTTACGGAAGGGTTTCCTGTTTTGAGAAGTAAATAACTGAGTTTCCTGAAGAAAAAACCTCCTCCTCCATTTGAGACCTGACTTACTCACCTTTAGCCGAAAATACCAAATAAGGCTTCGTCTTGTCTGAGATGAGAATCGATACCAAGTCTTTCCGACCAAAGGGCTTCATCCACACAAACTGAGCCACGGATGCACATCCACTAGAGGAGGAACCTCCACTAGAGGAACCTACGGAGGCACCTACGGGAGGAACCTCCGATACCCACCATCCTACGCAATCAGATATTGTATTGCCCTATAGGTCTTCAAAGATTTCAAACCAATGAAATCGTAGCAAAATGAACATTAAAAACAATAACATTTACATTATTAAATCATCAGTTATTAATCAATACTTACCATCCGATATATTCCTCAGAGCACTCTCTGAATATACACTGACGACTGTTAGAGTAAATTCCAACATGCTAAGAAATGTCTTTAAATCTAGATGTTGGCATCCGTAATTCGGAAGTTCTTGTAGGCATACTGCACTTATTCTCAGCATCCTAAATAGTAATGTTTGCGAATTAATTAAATTCTATAACAAACAGTATAATT